>NW_027287205.1:41733349-42038349 GCF_022747635.1 Hetaerina americana
TAAGCTTTTGTTTTTTCCATGCATTAAAAAAAATCATATTCCAATTTATTAGCATTATCTAAGAACTTAAATTTCAACCAAATTCTTAGAAGACATAAAATTCCTTAGATTTCGGTCGCTTCCCATAAAAACTACTACTCTAAAATTTTCGGCACACAATTGAATTGGGGCTCTTTGTGGTTTGCTATGGCATGTGTATGCTAAATGGGGAAGGTTAATGTAAACGTTAAAATAAGAAGGGAAAAACTAAACCAGAACAATTTACCTACCTTGGAATTTTTTTTGAATGGTCATTGGAGAAGGTTGATAGACATAGATTGAAGGTTTTTGAAATGTTGACGTGGAGGAAGATTGAAAAAGTAATTGGAGGGAAAGGGAAACAAACAAAGGGATACTAACCATAAAGGCGAAGGAGGGATAATTGTTGGGAGACATTCAAAGGAGGCGTTGAACGCGGAGCACGTTGATTAGCGATGGGATGTTGAAGATTGTGATAGTAGGAAGATAATTAGATATTCGAGTGAGAAGGAGGAAAAGGATAGAAACATCGGACGGAATAAAGAAGGATAGAATAATTGCGGAATTGAAGAGAGGCTCGTTGGAGTGCGGGGTGGAGGAGGTATTTGTGGGGTCTTGGGTGAGATTGAAAACTTTAAGCTGTTAAGTTTGTGTCCATTATACGCTAGAACACAAAATAATAATCTTAAATGAAATAAAGTATAAAGATGTATAAGAGGGAGGGAAAAATCAACTCCAACATTTATACTTTGATCTAATTACCCTGTTCCTTAAGATGAGGTAATGTGGGAGCATATTATAACGTCCGGTTGAAAAGACAACGAGCTAAATCACGCTTAAAAAGAATCCCACGGATACCGAGGCGGCATTCAACTGTGGTCTAGTAACTGCAGTTTCATCCTTCACCATTGGTAAATAATAGAGTGAAAACACAGACTGTTGTCGTTGGATTCCAATTACATCGTTTTTCCTCAAACTTCGCCCTTACATGTATCAGAATTATCACATGCACACACGTAATTATGTACTCAAAAAGAGACCACGGCTGGTATATAAAGTAAGGATTTAAAGCTAAAATTGAAATTACTTAGATGTAGAGCTTAGCGTTGTATGAATTGAAAATCGACCTTGAGGCAAGATGACGAGTGCAGAACTATCACTGACTTGTCGGCGTGGCGAAGAATAGAGAAACATAGAGAAAAGACAAACATTGAAGTTTCAAAAAGGGTGGGTCTAGAGAGAAATATGTTTACAAAATTCAGAAAAAAGGCAAAGTAAGTGGATGGGGAAAAAATTGAAAACTAGTAGGATTTTTAAGGCCTTGATAGAAGGGAAAGTTTTTGGTCAACGAGGTAGAAAAGTAAAGAAAATTGACTTTTAGGCAACATAAAGGCAGGTGTAAGACAAATAATGTGTGAGAAAATACGTTCAGTAAATAAGAGGAAGTTCTTGCAATACGTACAGGATATGGAGTATCGAAAAATCATCTTGAGTAGATTACCGTATTTTATGAATTATTTTTTCAATTTTCGTATTGAATTAATCCTTTTGCCTTTATATATTTAGTTGAGTGCATGCAAATGATAGTAGGTACCCACAGAACTGTTATTTTTTGTACCAAATTTATTGAAGTGAACACAAAGCAATCCTCAAGTATATAAAATACAAAATTTTAGAGAAGTTATGCTGATAGGGTTGGAGTAAAAGGGGCGGAGGGGGGAAGGCTGAAATGGGGAAAGGGAGATGAGATGGCGGGGGATAGAAGGGTGGACGGAAGCCTATGAGATGCTCAGAATGGGGGTGTGCCTAGGGGTAAAATACACTTCGACTAAATTTTCTTGCATGGATCAATAAACAATTTCTAATAATTTAGGTACCTGAATTCAAACGCTATTTTCTGCTTAAACATGGGAGCATATTCAAAACAGTCATCGCTGCCAGTCAGGTGCTTACAAAAATTTGTTTTCGGGGCGCTTCATTCTACATCCCGGTGTGTTACCGCATTCGTTCTAGCGTAATGAATTCTATTAAAATAACAATGCTCATCCCTGTATCGCCTAAAATCATCTCGCATGCCACCAGTGAAGTACCACGCTCTGGGAAGCATGCAGTACATCAATCCTCGGCCTTTTATGGCTCGTATCCAAAAACACACCCTGCCACACATACCCACGTCGGAGGCCAGCGGGGCAGTAACATGGACGTGACAAATGATACGGGAAAATGAGAAAGTGAGGTAAGAAGAATTGTTATGGAAAGGACAAGAGAGAAAGGGAGCGAGCGAGTGCGAGAAAGCTAAAGGGAAAGAGAATGGATGCGAAAAGAGGAATGGAGGAACGGAGTGGAAATAAAGGGGGTAGAAGTGGGAAAGCGTGGAGGAGTGGGAAATAAATGGAGGGTGAAGGTTATCAGCGAGGGAATGGGGCGAAGGGGAGGTAAGGAGGGGGAGAGTGATGTTGTGGTGGCAGAGGAAGATGACGATGAGAAATGGAGGGGGAGCTTTTGAGAGGTGGCTGCGGAGGATAGGCCTTGAGAGGAGGAGGAAGCTGACGGATCGAAGGGGTGAGAATAGCACTTATAATAAAAAAGAGGCGGGAAAAAATAATGTTAATAAAAGAATAAAAAACGAATACTGGCAGGATAAGAGGAGGGGAGGAACCAGGGTAGAGAGAGATAGAGAGGGAAAGAAATTGCGCGGGGGAAAAGAGATGGGGCGGGGGCAAGACTTAAATAAAAAAGTAAGAAATAAGAATAAAGAAGGGCGCGGGTTTGGGAAAAAAGGAAAAAATAGCACGTAATAAAAGGGTCGCGCGATTGGATGGTTTTTCGCCGAGGAGTGGGTGGGTGGCTCAAGGAGAGTGCATGGGAGGTAGGGGAGTGTGCGTGAAGAACAGCCCCTCCCTCCATTTTATCCCATCTTTCCGCCCCTCCACCCTAACTACGCCCCCCAAAGCCGCTCTCTAGATCCACCCCTTCCCCTCGCCTCCCCCTCCGATCCAACACAGGCTGCGAAGGATAGCTCCCATCCTCACCCGACTCCGACGCCACTGCAGACGCCGCTACTAACGATCCCCGAGTTAAGGAAGGATGCAAATCATCCCTTTTCGCCTCGAACGCCAAAATGAAAAAAAAAAATCACGAGAGCGGTAGCGAATGAAAAAAATACATATTTTATTTTAAAAAATGAAAGGCAAAACCTCCCTTTGTCGGGGGATATTCCCTCCAAATCCTCCCATGAACACGCCCATGTCGATTTAATACTATTTTCCTGGTTCTCTAAAACACTACCTAAAATATACATAATTTTATCCGCTTAAAAATACGCACGTACCGCGAGAATCCATCTAAAGCTATCGGTAGGCGTTGCTCCAATGATGTAAGCAATACTAGATCTTTGATAATAATAATGGAAGAAAAAAGTCAACCATAATTTCCTAGGCGGGTTCAAGCTCATGGGATTTGAGCAACCAAGACGATTCCTTACCCATTAAGCGCCCACGACCGGTGCGCACTATATGTCTATGACCATTCGGCTAATTAATGAAAGAGTTTCATAAGGTTAGGCTATTACAGCTTAGAAAAACAAAACAACGAAAGAACAATTTAATTTTTTGCCATTGTTTCAAAAATAATTTTTTTCATCCTTTTGCCTCTCACCAAAAGCAAGTTTCCAGAAGAGGTTAGAGGAAATTGAAGCTAAATTTAAACATAATTTGTCGGCAAGGACAGCAACACATGAAGTTTCATTATTAGCGGTTTTCCATCAACTAAATGAATATTTTGGAGGGTCCCTAAAAACTCATTCCCATGCCACTTACTGAAGTTGTGGTGCAGTAATTAGCACTACTTAAAGATAAAAACGTCATGCCCTTCACTACTACAATACATATTCTATCCTCCATATACTTCATTAAGATTTCTTACGATTTCCCTTCAAGACACGAACCAATTTAAAAGTTCTTAGTGCTCACTATCATACCGTCTGATAAATTAAATTTGCACGGGATTTCAATACATTAAAACTTCAAAGATTGTATAATAATTACTACAGGTCTTTGGGACTTAAGACTTGAAAATCTTGTCTCAGGTTGTTGAACCAGTCTAAGCAAACCTATACCCACGACTGAGATAGAGCTGTACATGTATTAATATGTGCGTAGCATATAATTCATATATGTTCTAGACCTACTCACACAAAAAAAATTATCTTTTTTCACCCGTACACCTTAAAGAATTGGATCAGGGAATATCCCTTATTCCTTTAACCTACGGAAATCCACTCTTTTTTTTATACCACCGATGGTATCCAATTTCCACCTACCACAACGAAATATCGTAAATCGCTCGAGAAAAAGGAGTAAGTGGAGAGGGGGCGTAGGGAGGAAGTAGGGAGAAGAGAGAGAGAGAGAGAAAAAATGAAATCTTTCCCGATAAAAGATATAACACCCAGAAAAGAGACTTCTATCCCCACCACCGCTGCCAACTCCACTCCCCCCCCCCCCTCTCTTCCCTTTTTTACACACACGCACACATACCGGCTCCAGTCATCCGTGACCGCACATACACTAGGACTTCCCCCATGGGTTTTCCCGCTCGATTCCGAATCCCCTCAGCCATCGACGCAAATTGCTTCGAACGCGAGATTTCGTTGCCCCTGGGCCGCTCCCCCCTCTCCTCTTTCCCTGGTCCGCAAAACACAGATTCGGAGACCGTTTGTTTATGATTGGAAAACAGGTGTTTCGCGTCTTCCCTCGGTGGTCATGGGGAGTTAGGGAAGCAGAGAGAGATACGGGGTTTTCGAGGGTTCGGGAGTGAGCGTGGGGAATAGCAGGGAGCTCTGAAATCCCTCTCCCGCTTCCCCTAACCTCTTCCCCCCCCCCTTCCATCCCCTCGTGCTTTCCCCAAACACTTCCACTTTCCTCCTCCTCTTTCCCGAGACGGAAAACTCACAATTCCTTCACGGAAAGAAGGGGGACGGGGAGCTAAAGATCGGTACGGTTGTTTGACCTCGAATGGAGCGATGACTGAAATTAGTGGGCGCGGCGGCGTCTTAGCTTATTATTATTTTTTTCTCGCCATCCGAAATAAAACCCCTTCAACCTCCTCCATTGTTGTCTAGGGCTAGAGAACGGTGGGGGAATGGGGAAATGGGCAAGGAGAGGAATATAAGTCGTAATAGCAACGGATTAACTTGTCACTTCCTTGACAGGACAGTTCTTTGATGGGTAGATTATTCAGTAAAAGCAGCAGCTGGCAAAATGATGCAAATATAAGACTTTTTTCAGCGAAATGGATTCCTATAGATTTTATTATACACAGCACAAAAATATATCAGTTTACATTATGTTAAAAATTTTGCATCGCTTTTTATCATAACAAAAAGTGAGTGGGGAATTTTTCTTGGCTACAAAAGCACTTACCAGGAGTTGGATTATGTAGTTCTACCTACCCGGAGGAAAACATGTCGATTGACTAATATCTTATGACAATATTTAAATAAATTAATCCAATACTTAATGCATTTTTATAAGTTAATCTATTATAAAAATAGTATCATTAAATGGTTCCCTTGATACAAATTCATTGAATCCCAGAGAAAGACGAAAAAGCTCGAATAAAAAGAGGGTTTTTGACTGGTAAGCTACGGCTTTACTAAGTCTTCGAAAAAATGTTTTCACTGGTGCATTTTTAAATGCCAAACTTCCCTCCGGCCATTTTGACTTAATAATGCTTTTTATAAAATAGCAGTAAGCTCACGTAATAGTTGTTTTATTAAGAACTAAAGTCTATCGCCCATATATCACCAACCTAATTAGATCATATCTCCCAAAGTTTACGCATTCAAATACGGCATAGATAGCTATTTCACATCGTGAACTTCTATGGGATAAAAGGAGCAAACCGTTGGCATGAATGAACTTACATAAAATGCCACAAACTAATCACATTCGTGCGCATAGCACATCGGTTCGTGAGGTTGAAATTAACGTTCAAACACGCCCTTTTCCGTAGGTCAATTCCCAGAAATTCGAGAAGTATCTCGACAGTTACTTTAACGAAGTCATACGCTGTTGTGCACAAAATACGAGAATTTCACAGCGTGAAAATCATACGCCTTGACCGAGATACGGCCGGGATTAAGGTGGATACCCATTTACAAGAGACTTGATATACAACGCCAGTGGCTTCCCGTGGGCGATGCGAACGACCGAGTGTCACCGTTGACAGACCAGAGCGTCCAGTTTTTTTTTAAATTCCAGAAGGGTTATACCCTAATCAAAATTGCATATGTTTCCGGAAATACATTATGAATAAGTTAAGACTTCATTATTCCATCTTCATATTCCATATATCCCAGTTTTTAAATGCCAAATGTTGAAGATAGCCTTCAAAATAGGACATTTATGCATTCAACCATACTTTTGGCACTTCAAATTTTTGATTCAATCATGGAGGAAATTTTGAACTCACAGCTCCTTTATTACTGGTTCAAAAATGAAGATATAATTAAGTTCGAAATATCCTATTTTGAGCTTCCTAATTAGATCCATAAGTCAGTATTATAAGAGGGGATTGTAACAAGTTAGCATTTGTTATACCTTGCGATATTCCAAGGAAATGAATGCATCTATAAGGAATAAAGACATTTGAAAACATAATTTTTAAACCAATTTGTATACACTATTAACTACAATTACTTCGGACCTAACCCAGGCTTCTGGTTGTTCCCCTTTTCCACTCTTTTACCTATCGCATCTCGAATAGTTAACCTGCACTACTTCAACTCCTTATATGTAAATACAGGCTCTCATTAAGAGTTAGGGCTCGTAAAGAGATATGACTAATTTAATGCGCGATAAAAATTCCTGTTCACGCAAATCCTTAGGTTTTTCTTCTCCGCTTCTTTCGTGAAGGTTAGCCTCCATTTGTCGTATTTGTCAGTAATTCCGCTACTCACTTTGTGTACTCCCATTATTCCATCAGAAACCCACAATTTCTTCCGATCTAATACAATTGCTTTTCACTTATTGTCCTCTCTGTTCCACTAACCGTCTCCAAATTCCGCGAGAGTCAATTTTTGAAAGCCTTTTAGCATGACGGTTGCCTCAGTTTCTGAAACCCTTAACTAAAATAATGGAACCGAATCCGGCCCAAATTGGAAATGAAACTTCCAAACCTACTTGCACGACGCCGCTTTCACGGCAATGATGTAACTTGCTAATCTTACCAATATTTTTACATGTCTGTTTTATACGATGGGTGCCGTGGAGCGCGGTCACATTTCATCCTTTATTATATCCCCTATTACTATTAGCCAAATAAATATGAAATGGTTTGTTTTCCTGGTTAAACTCTTTCCCTAAACACACATTCAGTTCATTCTCCAGGTCTACTTAATGAGTGGCACAATTAAAGGATCTAAATGATCGTAAATGCTTCGATTATTCTTGATACTTTATGCGCCATCGAAGCCTACCGTAGAATCTAATCAAATTATGATTTAAACATTTCATTTTTAACCATCCTGATTTTAATTCTGATTTATGAACGTAAATAAACATTGTACATGTATAAAAAAAGTTTCAACTCCATCATAACGGCATTACAGCTCTATTCATATCCTCACCAAATCTTATCAAGTTTTTTCAAGAATAACATAATATGATCTGATCATGGGGCATAGTGAAAAGAGTGGAAGATAAGGCATAAGTTATGGAGGTGATTTGATCGGCATTATCAGATAACTGAGGCATTTTAATGGGACATCACTTGCCTGAAATATTCCGGACTTCTTTCCTTAGGTTGGGTGATTTATTTTGGGCCTTCAACACTTGTCGTATCACTTATGTAATCACAGAAAATCTTTATTTCATTAGAATGGCATTTAATGTACTCCGTTTATTTTATTTTCGGAGTGGATATTAATAATCGATCTATCTATGAGTAACTTCGCCAGTAAGACCCATAATTCCTCAGACCTAAACAAATGCAGGGGATCGGGATGGTGCGGTGGCTAACGTAATTGCTTCCCACCCGGGTTCGAATCCCAGCGACGATAGATAATATTCAGTGGTGTCCAAATCCTTACTTGAAGTGCTTTGTGGAGGCCAAAGTGTGAGTGAGTACGCCGTCTATCGGATGGGGCGTTAAGCTGTGGACCTATTGGCGCCTTTCGTTATGGGCAAACTAATGCCTACGCCGGGTTTCTCTCCACCCGTCGTCCTTCCATGTCCATCCCTAATGGCGCAAATGACCTGAGCGGTCGGTCTCCTCCCATAAAAATGACTAAACATATGTAAAATAGAGTTAATAAAAATTGATATCCCAGCTTATCAGAAGCAATCAAAAATTCAAAACTGCTTCAGGATAGTTGAGTTTTTTAAAGTTTAGTTTCACTTTCGAATAAGAATAAGGTGACAGCTTCATTGAAATAGTCTCTCCGTGAGTAATATTCACAATGAGAGAAAAGGCCAAAGCATGTGAAAATAAAAGTTTTGTTGCACTTTGGAGAAATTTCCAATTAAAACTTTCTCATCGTTAAGGGGAATAAGAAATAAAATGTTTTCACCTGCACAAATGAATTTGTTTGATATAAAATATTTAGACTGTACATCCAAACCGAATGTATCCAATTAATCAATGCAATTTTCATTGGTTGTGCTAGTTAAAAAGCTATGCGAATCTTGTGGATTAAATTCCTAAAAATCATTTCTTAGCTGTGACAGACGTCTAGTGTGTCGCTTATTTCGCATTAATAAAAAATGCTGCGCAGCAAGGATTTGCTATGAAATTATCTGTAAAAATACAAAAATGGGTATTTATCAGGATAGTACCATGCGTAAAATCCCCAGCAGTGTAAAAAAACAAATCTTTATTATAAACAAACTATATATCCAATTCACTGACCTTAATTTACGCATTTTTTATAATTACTGGGATCATATTTACCCACTGAAATTTTTTATTCCTATGTAACCCCCAAAAATGAATTTCATTACACAGAATAAGATAGTCCAAGACATGCTTATTTTGAAAACATGCATCACTTTTCTTGCATAATTATCCTCCGGTAGTTTATTAGGTTATTAAGTTAGACTTATTAGAATATTATTTAATATTTAATGGCTTATTTACCTGATGTGACTTCTTTCAATTTTATTCATCCAAACTTACACAGCTGACTACATTGCCAAAATCGAAAATTTCATTGGTGTGAGCGAGAAGGGTTGTATGGAACACGAATCAATTTTCTATGAAAAAGCAATGTAATTTAGAAGCCTCGCTTGTTCCTTTTTGTGTTCATCAAAGGATATAGAAAATATCCTTAAAATATGAAATTTGAATAAATAAGCACAAAATCATTGAAATTAATGATGCTAAAATAAATTGTGGATCGATAAGAGTGAATAAATATTTTTTAAATTGTTCTTTCAAAGAAAGTGATGTATCATCCCTTTCACCGAGCTTTTTAACTATATTAGAGAAATTTACTCTTCATGATGTTTACTTTTGACTCAAGCCTAGAAAAATATGCTGTTTTTTCAACCTATGTGAAAAGTAACTTATGATGGTTCAATTAAAAGTTAAAGTGGTGATAAATTCCTTCTTTTAGTAAATTTTTATCTGGATCGCCTATTTATCGAGTACCTACATCACAAACCTATTATTTGTAGTCGCTCAACCACGCTCTAATTCAGCGTGTGTGCTTATATTGACCTGTAGTGGCTGGATGCCGGAAACAGCAATCCTTTCTTTTTATCTCATCAAGTGGCTCTTCTTCTCTCGGAAATTATCGAAGGTAATCACAGAACAGTTACGTCTTGGTAAGGGTAAAAAAGAAATTTTTTTCATCTATCATCCCGTTAACCGGTTATTCTTACTACACTGTTGAATTGCATCATGTTTTAGAAGCTATTTCATTGCATCCTTGAGTGGAGTACATGCGAGATACTGAATAAACAAGTTTATTGAGTCGATTTAATTCCCAGTATCTAGAAACGAATTTTAATGAGAGCTCACGCTTGATGAATAACTAGAGCACAACATCTTATCTGATTGGCACTTTCAAACTATCAATCGTATTTTAAAATCAATATATCAATTAGACCAGTGTGCAGTCGCCAAGATATTAAAATTCATTTTTTATAATTCGAGTTACGGACATGACAGATTACTTAAAGAGTTTCCTGGGATGAGCTATTCGCTATTAAAAAATATCTAATGAAAGTGCACAAACTAAAATAATACGCTAAATTATTTCACGATGCAGCACTATCTTAGTACTAGATTATCCTTAGGATATCCGGCGTGGAAACTGATTAAAGCAAATAATATGGAAAATTATACCAAAAATATTATTTCACTCTAATATTATAAATGCTCATTCATCTTACCTACAGACCGTGCTAGTGATTTAAAAAAAATATTTGTGAAACTATAATTCTTTTTTACCCTCCCCGGACTACAACCTTGACGTGGTGGAAGGGCTTGTGCGTTCCGATAACCCCTAGAGCTGTACTGGCGGGAGTAATAATTATTGCTCCTGGTAGGGTCACCCATGCCAGATAGGTCGAAGGTTAGGAGCCAGACGAAAGGTAGTCCACGCAGCGTCTGTTCCTCAGTGAGGCGGCTGCAATGGCGTCTGACCCCAGTGGGGCGGCCAGTAAGTGATGGTGTCACGTTAAAAACACTATTGAGGAAGGCAACGGGAAACCACCTCAATTATCATTCCCTAGAAAAATATGATGGACAATAGAGATATTTTGAGTCCTGGCAACCACGGGGCTCGGCCCAATCGGCCGTGTGTCGTGCCCGGCAGCGGGGGAGGCAAGGCTTCCGCGGTCGTCATCCCACGAAACCCTTGCAAGGGAAAACCAGCAGCAGCAGGACAGAAGACGCAGGAGAAAAAGACAAAATTAGTTAGAAAAGGAACGTGGAATGTTAGGACAATGATGAGGACAGGGAAATTGGAGAATGTTAAGCGAGAGATGGAAAGGGGAAATATAGATATTTTAGGTCTATGCGAGGTGAGATGGAAAGATAGCGGGGATTACTGGGGTGATAAGTATAGAATAATATACAGCGGTGGGGACGAGAGCCAACGAGGGGTTGCCATAGTATTAAATGAAGAGGTAGGAAGAAGCGTAGTCAACATAGAGCAGGTAACGGATAGAATACTACTAGTGGAGATAAAAGCAGAACCGACGAACTTAGTTATTATTCAGGTATACATGCCACCGAGCAACCATAAGGAAGAAGAGGTCGATAGGATATACGATCAGTTAGAGGACATGATTGCATGTGTTCCTGCAGGGAAACATTTGATAGTGATGGGGGATTGGAATGCGACAGTAGGCGAAGGAAGAGATGGTGATGAGGTGGGGGACTACGGTTTAGGCACGAGGAATGACCGCGGGGAGAAAGCAGTTGAGTTCTGCAGGAGACAGGGGTTAGTCATCACCAACACTTGGTTTAGACACCACAAAAGACGCAGGTATACATGGAAAATGCCAGGCGACTCAGGAAGATATCAGCTAGATTATATCCTGGTTAGACACAGGTTTAGGAATAGTGTGATAAATTCCCACAGCTTTCCGGGAGCGGATGCGGACTCAGACCACAATTTAGTTGTTATGAAATGTAGCGTACGTTTCAAAAAGATAAGGCAGGGGCGGCGAGTTAGAAAATGGAATGTAGAAGCATTAAATGGGTTGAAAAGGAAGGAATACAAACAGGCGGTAGAGAAAATAATGGAGGATGGTAAAGGGCTTATTACTATCGAAGAAAAATGGGAAATGATCAAAAAAGGGTTGTCTAAAGCCGCAAAAGACACTATTGGAACCGTTAACGCTAAAAGGACTAGGAAACCATGGATCACGGATGAGATGATTACAAAGATGGATGAGCGGCGAAAATGGAAGAATATAAATACAGAATTAGGCAAAATGAAGTACAAAGAATTGAACAATAAATTGAGGCGGGCAACAAATAAGGCAAAAGACGCATGGTGGAAGACGCAGTGCGAGGATATGGAAAGTCTCCAGAGGAAGGGCGAAATCGGTGCGCTGTACAGCAAAGTTAAATCGTTATCGGGAAGTAAGAAAGGAAGAGCTATGCTAATAGTTAGAGATAAAGCGGGTAAGGTAATAGTTGACGCAGGAAAGATCCAAGAGAGATGGAAGGAGTATATAGAAGAACTGTATAGTAAAGAACTCAGACCAACACAGTTAGACATTGAAAAAGAAAATGACGTAGAGGAAGACAGCTTAGGTCCAGGCATACTAGACAATGAGATAGAAAGGGCATTAAGGGAGATGAAACTCAATAAGGCCGTGGGGGTAGATAACATTCCCGTGGAACTTTTAAAATGCTTAGGAAAATGTGGGAGGAAGAGGCTATATGGGCTGATCCGTAGCATTTATGAGGAGGGAATCTGGCCGGAAGACTTTGTGAGAGCAGTTTTAGTTCCGATTCCGAAAAAGGTAAAGGCCACGTCATGTGAGGACTATAGGACAATTACTTTGATATCCCACGCAGCTAAAGTTGTTCTCAGGATCATAAACAAACGGATAGAGAGTAGGGCAAATGATTACTTAGGGGATGATCAGTTTGGGTTTAGGAAGGGGAGAGGTACGCGTGATGCCATTGCAGTAATGAGATTATTAATCGAGAGGAATATAGAACACAACCAGGAGGTATTTGCCTGTTTCGTAGATTTCGAAAAAGCGTTTGATAGAGTGAATTGGGAAAAACTAATGAGTATATTGCAGAAAATAGGAATAGATTGGAGGGAAAGGAGGCTAATCCGCAACCTGTACATATCTTAGACTGCTCAGGTGCGGGTGGGAAACGGGGAGTCAGGATGGGCAGTGTTAGGAAGGGGTGTAAGGCAGGGTTGCCCATTATCACCGTTGCTGTTCAACCTGTATGCAGAGGAAATGATCAAAGAGGCATGGGAAGAACTCGAGGTAGGAATGAAAGTGGGCGGGGGATTCGTAAAATCAGTTAGGTTTGCTGATGACCAAGCTTTAGTTTGTCAGTCAGCCAAGGGGCTGCAAGCATTGCTTAGTGAATTGGAAATTCAGTGCGACAGGTATGGGATGAGAATCAACATTAATAAAACAAAGGTTATGCGATTTTCTAGAAAGAAAAAGGCTAATCTTAACATTAAAGTAAGAGGGCAAAAACTAGAGCAGGTAGAACAGTTTACGTATCTCGGTAGTGTTTTGGACCAACACGGTCAAAGTAGTAGGGACGTAAGGAGAAGAATTGCGCTAGGCAAAGAGGCTTTCACGAGGAGGAGGGAGTTGATGACGGGGACTTTGAGTAAGGATGTTGAGAAAAGACTCGTAAAAACTTTGATATGGAGCCTAGCTATGTACGGCGCCGAAATGTGGTCATTGAAGCAGGAGGATAGACGTAGACTGGAGGCTTTTGAAATGTGGGTGTGGAGAAGAATGGAAAAGGTGAAATGGACAGAGAAGAAAACAAATGAGGAAGTACTTGGTATGGTGGGCGAAGAGAGGGGTTTGTTGGGAGCAATCCTATGGAGGCAGGAAAAGTGGATGAAGGGGGTGTTGACCGGCAGTGGGATGTTGAAGACTGTGATAGAGGGTAGAATGTTGGGCAAAAGAGGAAAGGGAAGGAACAGGATAGGGATGTTGGACGGGATGAAGGGAGGAAGAAAGTACTCAGAGATGAAGAGGGACCTGGTGTAGAGTAGAATTTAGGGTTGTGTTTTGTTAGTAGTCACAAAATATTTGTTTGGTAGTTGCGTCCATCAAAAAAAACCTACCTTAACCGGTAGATTACCTTAAAAAAAAAATAATTGTTATTCCCTTGATTTTGCTGCAGGAGGAGAAAAAAATAGACTAATTTTATATTTCTATCCGCTGGAGAATATTTTAAGTGCCTAATGACCGAGAAAGCTAGGTGCAAAACTATGTTTCAATGTATAAATCGTACGTGCATGTACTCAAAATTGGGTTTCCTGAGTTCATCTTTCGTCTTTTTCAAATACGTGACTTAAAAGCTATGCGGTAAATTGAAAAATATTCTGCATCCTCATTTTTTCACATTCATGAAGTTTAAATCTTTCGCATAGTTGTATTAACATGATCGCGTAATTGTATGTAGATGAGAATACCACTTTTGTTGATAATTACAGTGAATGAACTAGTAATTGTGCTTTTTTACACTTAGCAGTCGTCCTACCACCCCCCACCACACTCCCTGGCGGGGGCTTGAGGGTTTGTGTAGGTGTAACTTTTGTATTCTAAACCGCTTGGTATCAAACCCACGAGACGCAAAATAGAAGAGGGCAATATAAAAATAGTACGATGTTAATAATACATGCAATATTTACGCATTACTTGATTGAATGTTCCCTCTGAAAGACGCACACCATAATTTCGTATTTTCCAATTTCGTTGGGTATCTCAACGATCATTGCTAATGACAATGGCCATTGGCCTCCATCTTTGTCCCAATAGGCACCTGATGGCACATTCACGAGTGCCGCGATATGTTAAGAGAAGTCTCATAATCCGATTACAAATGGCATGCAACGCAGAATTATTTCTTCTAAAATTGACAAGTACTATTCGTTCCTAAGGTAGTGCTCTCCACGGAGTAGTTGACATGACATCGTCATACGAGTAGATCAGCCCTTTAACCTTGGACACAATGATGACCAATATAACTCACAATTAAACTATATAGGCTAATAAATGGCTAAAATTTATACTAATTGAAGAATTACTAAGCAAATGTACTTGCTAATTCATTTGCATTAGTAATGTTTTCGGTTGTGAGAGCCCTGTGGGAACGGGACTATTTTCATATTATTGGGTACAACCAAAGATAGATTAAATGTCTCTAATACCTTCATCTATACCTCATCACAAAAATGATGAACACAATATAAAAAATCAGAATAAATGCACTTAAATAAGATACTATTGGGATGACATTATCGCTGAAGCAGTGTCAGCGAAGAGGAAATGGTCATCGTGTCCTGACTACCTACGAAAGCTTTGAGCAAAAGAATTCTATCCAGGAAACTCCTCCCCCTCCCTCAGTACTATTACTTTTTCTGCCAGACACCGGTGATACCTCGAGTCACGTCAAGGTAAAGAGACCTGCTGTGCATATGTAATTCGGCCCAAGGAGACCATAACTCCTCCTAACACATTAGAATAACACCGTGTCCGATGACGCCCCCCAACAGATGGTTCCTCTAACCCTCACACAAACACATACACACGCACATCTATGTATTATTTTATTTTAAAAGAGATCCAAAGAAAAATGTGCAGAGATATTTTTTCCCTCTTTCCTCCTTATGGAAAAGACGAAAAATGGACCTCTACACCAACCCTGTAACCCTTTCCAGTCTCCTTTTCGTTCCCTCCGTGCCCGACTTCCACGTTTGCATATGGAGGGGCAGCTTGAAGGAAACACATTGAAATCTTCTCTCATTCCCTGTCGCACTCTCTCACTCACGCGCTCCTATCCAATCCACCTCTCTCTCTCTCTCTTCCTGGCCATAATTTCTTCTTTTTTCATCCTTCGCCGCCCTTATTTCTTTCGTTTCGAGATATCTACTCTCTTTACCTTCTCGCTCCTCTGCCGTACTCCACCTTCCTCCTCGCCTCCGAAAGAGATTTTTTATGCGGAAAAAATAATAAAACTGTCACCTTAAACTTATGAGAGGGAGTAGAGTGAGTGCGAGGAGAGAGAGAGAGTCGGGCCCCTCTCTCTAGCCTCCGACCCGTGTTTCTTCTTATTCCATATTATTTTTTTTACGGCCGCTACCGGCGCTTCATATGCTCCGTGCCTCCTCCCTGGCCTCTCATCTTGCCGCTACGGAAGTCTGAGGGTTCGCTGTGAGTCCTGCAGGGACGTGGGAGGAAAGGTAGACGAGGGAATATGGGTTGGCCGAAAAAGGGAGGGAATCCTGGCCATAGACTGCTTGTAAGGTGCTATATCAGCTTCTATTCAACACAGGAGAGCAGGGTTTAAGGCATCAGTGCATGATGAGAATCGAACATTAGATAAATACTATTGTATTTGCCTTTATAAAGTCATCAAGGGAGTAATAACCTCGCATGGCGAATGATTTTGCACCAACCGAATCATGTGTGCATATTCGCTACATGAACAACTGCTTAAATATTTACCTATGTTTCCACCTTCTGCTTTTGTTCCCTTCCTTTATCCCAATAAAATATTTAAGCTGAGACTTTATATAGCTTCACTTACATAGATTGCGTAGTCCACCAAAGCGAATCGCTCCATCGCAAAAGTGAAAGGCAAAATAATATAACAATACTAAAGAGGAAATGATTGGCTGGCAATTACAACTGAAATATTTTCTTCAGGTCTATATCAATTTGAAATAAAAATAAATGAATTGATATTTTCAGCTTCTATAAAATTGTTGAAAAGACAATAAAATATTTCCACGAATTTGACTTAAAATAAGAGACAAATGCAATTGAAAAATGACTTCTCATAAAATTATTGGATTTTTTTTCAAATCCTCCCATGGTCTAATTATTTCGAGTCAATTAACTGGATTTAGCCTCCTACGCAAATTAATACAAATAAAATGGAACGCCAAAAACTAACGGAATCGTTATGAATGAGACACATCAGTTATATGCAAGTTTCTTGCCACATCGACATTAAGAAGACATAAAATTCATATTTGACTAGAGTAGTTGACAGAAAGATTTCGTTTGTCCGCCCAATATTTATACGCCGTATTCGTAAAAACAAGTTTGCTACTTGCAGATAGATTGGCCTAAAGGTTTCTCACCAACTTCAATGCAGTAGCACTGGTGTCAAATGCATGAGCTTCCCACTTCTTCACAGCTGTGGCTATTGGCACCGAAGCGATTTTATTGATGTGTTGCGTGGTCTGTTGACCCGGTCGGCCCATAAAAAAATGGAAAAAATGTTATGACATATCCAAAATTTCACTTTCTGGACTGGAAATCCGAAGTTACTGCTACTTCTCATCTAACTTGATACGAAAATACTTACTAAATCCAGCACCGTGACTTGAAATCGAACTGGTGAACCTATTCATGAATCTGGCACCATTGGGTCAACTAAGTAGCTTTGTAGAAAATGAAAATTTGAGATTTCTGCTACCATTTTTATTATTATTTGGTGATATAGCGTTTAATATAGGTTTGGATGAACACATTAAACACCGCTAAATTTTGCAGCCTGGCACAACAAGACAACCTGACACCCTTCACTGCCATAAATTATTCTTCAATTCTGCAGAGATTTTACTTACTTAAGTTCTACCCTTACTAGCTATGGTACGGCATATGCAGTGCAATGGTTGGAGAGATGAATTTAATTTTGCTTAGTTATTAACATAACGCAGGAGAAAACGGTTGGTACGAAGAAGTATAAAAAGGAAATGTAAGACCAGTAACAAATCAATTTTTAAAATTTAGCATGAGAAATAAACAGGAACTAGTCCTTGGAATTCGATCTTCGGTAATGGGAGTATTCATGCTATTTTAATCATAATTGCAATATTTAAATTAAATAAAAGGAATGAACCTTCAATGTGAATAAATTTAAATGAACAATACGAATTTGAGGCCCATTCAATAGTTTCCTGTTCATTGCTTAACAACTTTTGCATAACCTATAAGTACATTAAGCTGTTTTCACATTAAATATATTTAGGCATTTTTTTCAACTTTCAGAAAATAACAAACTATTTGCTTATTGATTAATATTTCTATCTAATTTTGTATTAAGAGTGATGCCTAACAGAAAGAAAGGGTAAAAAAGGTGAAATAGAAGCAACGACTTTTAACGCCAAAAGAAAATGGACCACCATAGAGGGCAATGGAATTTTTATCCAAAAAATATTTACAATGTAGGACTTCTCTTCTTACCGGAGAAGAGAGAAATTACTATAATTGGTAGAATATGGGTTAAGAAAAATATTAAAAATCGTCATCATGGTTGAAAAAGCGCCTGATTCTAGTCAAGTAGTTGTTTGTGTAATACAGTTAAGAGATTTTTTTATAAGCACCATTCAGGGAGGTAGCATAGAGCAAGAAGGTAATCTCAATTTCCTTCTCAAGACATTTCGATGGTTGCAAACTACGCGAAAGAGAAAATATTTGGAGAATAGAAACAAGGATACATTCTTATGAAGAATGACCCTCCTCAGCTACCTAATAACATTATGTTCAGATTATAAAATACTCATTGATGTCCGAAATGTTCATTGACTGCCCGAACGGGCAAGTACAAACCGCCCCGGTGAGTGAAGTCCCACCTTTACCGGTCATTGTACATAAGAAACGTATGGCATTGAAGAAAGACACATGACTGAGGTGGAAGTGTGGCTTGCTAGAAGAAATTTCAAAAAACTAGGAATAAAATATGAATTCTTAACCTAACAAGAAAGGAAAGCCGACTGGGAACTGCTTTTTACAAAAACGAACGTCACTAACATCACTAACTGCCCACCGGCGCACTCTGAGCATAGAGCGGTACAAAAAGGAAACGGCTGCATCTTAACCTAAGCATGAAATTTGCCATGAAATCAGATATTTCTTTTGAATGCAACAAGCATAGAACGCTTACCTCCTTTTGCTGACAATTGATGTTTAGCCGGATTAACCTTATTGGTCTTTAAATTCCTCGGACTAGTTTTACCTAAAAATCATCCACACGCGGAAATTTCTCGAGGTCTATCAAGGTCAAAACAATAATGTGGAACAAAAGTTGGGCACCACCACTGCCGCTGAGTATCGCATCGTAGGAGGCGCAATAAATAAGTACAGGATTTAACTCTAACATCTAGAGCCCTATCGTGTGGAAAACATTCAAGGGACAACAGCAAAAAACGTGACAGCAGTGCGTACGTACAAGAAATAAAAGTAGAACAGTAAAAAGAAAATATCACTAAAAGACTTTGGAGAGGCGAATTGATTTTGGCAATCCCTTAGGCCCTGGCGGGAAGATACTTCTGGTCTGGAACGCCGCCGGATGGCGCTAACACAAAAAGAGCGAGATACGCTGCGCTGCTGGGATAATTTATCCAGACAGGATCAACATCTGGGAGCCTCGATGGAAAAACTTTGGCTTACCAAATCAACCCGTAAGCTCTTTCCCCATCGAAACATCTGAACCTGCTCCATGGTTGCAGCCAAATTCGTGTCTTGTTGTTTACTGCCGAAAATAAGCAGCGAATAGTCTAGCAGCCGTGGAAAATGTCATTCAACACGTTGTTTGAAATGACACTCGTTCCATAGATTTCCAGCGATGAATTAAAACTGTTTATCTCATCCTGACGCTTGACTGTTTCGAGGGTTAGTTGCGCATGCGTGAACGGGCATGACGCAATCTCATTCATTTCAGGAGTTTCACCTAAACGGAAATCCTATGGACTAATCCTTGGCGGTATATTCAATGTTAATGTTTAAGAAAATGTGGCGAATGTCGAAAATCAATGTTGCTAATAAATGTTGCCATTGACAACCTTTTTCATCTTTTTACGCAAAAATCCAATTCACATTAAGGCGATGGAAATCGACTCGACTGCTAGATTCGAAATTGGTTCAATAGAATATCCAAGTAAAATAGTAACCAGGGAATTCAACATTCTGTTTTTCCAAAAAGAACGGCAAAATGATAGATGTGTTGCCACTATCCTGCAGCTTAGGTACTTAACTCTTACACTTTGTTCTATAAACTATACTCTAGTGCTGAAAATAAATGCGCCACGTTGTATACGTTACTATTAATATACGTATACATTCACCATACAAAAATTCAATTCCAAATAAAGGTACATTACTTATTTTAAAGTAGGTTTTCAGGCATTGCCTAAAAGCTATTTTCTTCCAAACATTGAGATAACTTCCTCATTCTTTGCCCATCATTGTTTCTTTCTTCATTTCTTTGTAATTTCTACCGATGCTGATGATGTCTAGAGAGCCCACTGTCTTTCTTCTTCTACCCTGTATAATCAACCCCCTTCTATTTAAAATTTCAAAATCTTTTCTTCCAATATTTATTGAATCAAGTGTCTATGCCTTTTCCGGATTCCCTACAGCAAATTCATCTCTCTTATTCTGGTTAAAATCTCGGTGCTCGTTTTCCCCTCTGTCCTCAATTTTCATTCACATACCCAGTGTACCCGCAAATACTTTTTTCACTAACGATATTCTTCTCCTTATGTCACTAATCCACTTCTCCTCTGAAATACAGTCAAAATATATGAAATGATTCATTTTATTCAGTATTAATCTCTCCTAATTTAATGGATAACTTGGCTTTCATCTCATAAAAAAAACTCATAGCTTTTGTTTTCTCATGCTTCATCCTAGCCTAAATAAACAAAGGATTTTGACAAGGTTGCAGCCTCTCGCCAGCACTATTCAACGTACACCTAGAAGAGGCAATAAAGGAAGCACAAGAATTGGTCATCAAAGGAGTCAAGGTGAATGGCGAAGAAATTAACCTGCCCCAGTTCCCAGACGACATCGAAGTACGAGGGTCATCCGGAAAGTAGTACCCGTTCGTGCCGCATGAAGTGCTGACGACGCGAGTAGCCGCTGGACGAGGTCAGATAGCTTCAGTGGCTTGTCTGCCTTCTCTGAGCCAAGTTGCGTGACGCTAGCATTGCCTGTGTTGTTTCTGTGATTGTTTACAATGTTTAAAAAAATTGAGAACGCCGCCAGTTGTGAAGTGAGGGCAGTGATTAAATTCCTGGTGAGCTCAGTTGACGAATTCGTGAGGAACGATCGGCGCGTCACAATTGATGACATCTGTGAGCATTTTCCCAATGTTTCTCGAACAATTGTTCATGAAATTGTTAAACACCATCTGCATTATGCAAAAATTTGTGCAAGATGGGTCCCTCGCGTATCTCAATGAGCTGGCGGCGAAGGACTATGCAGCAGGAATACAGAAACTTGTCACACGTTATGACAAATGCCTTAATTTGCTTGGAGATTATGTTGAGAAGTAGTTTAAAGTATCCTCTTTCAAATAAAATTTTTTATGTTTGTTAATATTTACGTTTGTGTCTTTATTTCACGAACGGGTACTACTTTCCGGATGACCCTCGTAGAAGCAGAGACGCGAGAGGACCTGCAAGCAACTCTTAAGTGCTATGGATAAAGTACTTAGGGAATATAATATGAGCATCAACAAGAATAAAACTAAAATCCTTGTGTGTGTAAGGGAGAAGCTGAATGCAGATTTCACCATTCGAGGGGTGAAACTAAAGCAAGTGGAATCCTCCGTCTACTTGGGCAGCAGCATAACATGGGAAGGAAGAAGTTCGACCGACATCAAGCGAAGAATATCCCAAGGGAAGAACGCATTCATGCAGAAGAGGCAATCACTATGTTCAAAGAACCTAAGACTGGAAACAAGGAAACAATTTGTCAAGACTTTCGCGTGGAGCATGGCGCTCTATGGTTCCCAGTCTTGGAACATTAGAAAAGTGGACCAGTGAAGAATAGAAGCCTTTGAAACATGGTGCTGGAGGAGAATGATGAAGATTAAATGGACAGGCAAAGTTACAAACGAGGAAGTATATAGAAGAGCAGAAGTGGATAGGACCATATGGAGTACTCTAAGGCAAAGAAGAAATAGAGCGATTGGACACACATTGAGGCAAAAAGTATTGATTAGGAATATAGTGGAAGGAAAAGTAGAAGGGAAGGCCAAGAGACACACATAGGACATAGGACAAATTAAGGACGTAAAACAGAGAAGGTATCAGGAATTAATGTAATTGGCATTAAATAGAGTAGAATGGAGGGCTGCAGTTAACCAATCCAAGGATTGAAATACTGATGATGATGCCGAATTCTACCGTCACAACATTAAGCTTTGTTCACGAACATTACCGACATAACATCTAAAATGTAAATCTCTATTTTTACTAAGCGGGGAACTTTCGGCAAGTAGCATACGTACTTGCCCTTTACTAACTGCACGTCGAGAAAACTTAAGTACACGTCCAGTATCGTGTTCAGTAAAGTAAAGTTTATTTCATCAATTTACGACGCATAAAATATTACGGCTTCTCTGGGCAGTTGTCGTTCTGGGTGTATGCGATGAGGAACGATGAAGTACATAGAGGAGCAGAAGAGTGAATGAACATATAGAGAACTTTACGGCAAAGAAAAAATAGATGGATTTGGCATTCCTTGAGGTACAATGGATAAGTTAGAAACATAATGGAAGAAAAAATTTAAGGAAAGATCCCTCGAGGAAGGCCAAGAGACAAGTAGATTGGGCAAACTAAGAAGGATGTAAAACAGAGAACCTATCAGAGGGTGAGGGAATTAACACTAAACAGGGAAGAATTGAAGGCTGCATCTTAGAATTGAAATAATGGTCATGATGATGAATCCTCGCTTCTTATATTGTTTTTTAAAAAACTATTAACGTTTAATGGCCTCAATCCATTGGCTATATGACTCAATATCGTTTGGACATCTGAAAACCTGACGACTGTGGCGCGTCGCGCACGAATACGAATGCCTGTGACATTGTATGTACGGTATTTCGTCACAACATCTTGTTCCTTTAAAAGCCCCAAAATTTCAGAGTTTAAAAGGACGCCTCGGTAGCTTAAGTGGCTAAAGCACTCGACCGGATATTGAGGGATCTGGGTTCGAATCCCAGTCAAGGCGAATGATTTTTACACTCTGAAATTGTTGCATTGAAAACCTGACTTATTCATTACACCATCACTTCAACAAATAATCCCTATTCGTAGGGGTTTACTTATAAATAGTGAATATTTGCATCCAACGAAATAAATAAAAACTCTAGGCATCTCTGTCATCCGAACATATAACCAAAAAGGTTTACAAAAAAAATTCGACGCAAAAACATCATCAATGGCTCATTCACCTGACTCAATTTTCGAATGCTCGCCTCCAAAGCACCGTATAACCTGGAGAGTTAAAAACAATTTTACTTGCTAATGCGCTCAAAAGGAACCATCTTGGAGTCATAATTACGGTATTTCTGCCCCATTACCGGTCGTACATACCCCACCGTTATATATGCATGCATGCGTAAGCAGTTATTCTATTTTAATGAACTCTTTTTTTTTATGTCGCTTGGTTTTTTTTCTTTTTTCGATCGCCATTCTCTTCACGAGCTCGTCCGGAGGAGGCATGAATCCCTTTCCGCACAACTCGCATCAACCACTACGATTCCTTTCCGGAAAACATTTCAAGAGCACTGCTCCCTTTTTCACCATCAATCTCTCCCAGTTTTTGAGGGCGTTGTGGTATTGGGGAAAAAAATAAGTTACGGTCCTCTGCAGTCCATTCAAAAGGGCTGAAATTACAAATTAAATGTTTTTTTTTCTGGTCTTTCCCAATGTCCAACCCTCATGCACTCCCAACACTCCGCCTTCCGGGCTAATATAAATGCCAATTCCGACAGAGAGAGAAAAATATTTTTGAGAATTTTTTTTCCATTCCAGTCAGCAGTTTGTTCATAAATAAGTTTGCATCCAGCCAGCAGTGTAGTTTCAAGCCGCCGTATTACGTTGAGAGTGTTTTGAGAGGTGGATGGAGGAGGAAAATAGGCGATTGGGAACAGGGTTGGACGATTGGGTAGGAAAGTGAAAGTGAGTAGAGACGGATGGGTCGGCCAAAGAATTACGACCATCGCGACCTTTCTCTCGCACAAATCCGCGACCAACGCGGCTGTGCGACACAACCTAGGGTCACCTTCTCTCTTTAACCCACCTTCACCTCCCAAAGTTGACTTTGCCCTCTGGGCCCGCAAATAAATCGGTACGCATTTGATTATTTTTTTAAATCCTCCAAGAGGGTGACATTATTATTATGGAGCCTAGCGCTAACGATCTCTCTCGAGGCTGCGGCAAAGGCCAATGCGTTGTGTTATTGATCAAGTACCAGACTCATGTTTTATGTCATCCTCAAGCTGTTTCATTTAAAATTTTAAGGGTCGGAGTTTTTGCGCTACGAGATAAATAATAATCAAGTCCAACGTACAAAGATTCCATCATATTCACGAGCCTAGTTAAAACATTTTTCATAAAAAATGAAAGCTGGCCATCAAATCAAATTTAAGTAACGGAGGAATAATTACTTTAGAAGAGTCACTCGCTGATGTGCATACAAATGCGAGAATTTCACCGAGTAGAAATCAATGTCAAAAAAGGATGCTCGAATTTCCAATTATCTGCTTTTTTAACAAGAAAAGTTTTGAATGGATTTTCCCGCCAAACATTCCAATCATTTTGTTTACGTTCATTTAGACCAAACATTTTGACAGTCACGGAGAAAATAAATTGAATGAATCCATTCCTAAAATTTTGGCTGAACATTTCTGAGCCCATTCTCTTCGCAGAGAATAACTTATTTTGCGAATTCAGCGACAGAGCCGATGATTGTCAGAATAAGTTTTACATGAACTTAAAATAATGGGTATAAGATACCTTTAAATTACCCCAACCTATTAAAATTGTATTGCCGTAGTCATTAATTAAATAAATTTGATGCGAGAGATGTGTTTAGATTAGATTTAGATAGGTTTAGATATGTTACAGCAGAAAATACGACATTTAGGAAGGTGAGGGCATATAGAATTACTAGGGCATACTAATTACTAATATTTCAAATATCAATTTTCTCGTAAGCTAATGGAAAATATAATTTCCCCTATTTAGATCTAAAAATATTATGGATATCTCAACGGAAAAACATTTTAATGGTATAATAAACATTTTTTCATTTCAAAATACAATTAATCCAATTAAATTATGAAATAATGTAATGGGTGGCGCCAGCCTTCTAACCAAAGCTCGGGAGTTCAGTCCGAACTCCAGCACCTATATAGTGATATATTTCTAAGAAGTATGATGATATCCAAGGGGTCGTGCTGGGAAGATTTATTTTTGATGAGACAAAAGTGTTTTGGCATTTAACGTTGCCTTTCTATATTGCCCATCCTACTGTAAAGTGTTGTGCTATGTGAAAACCTGTTAATATTATAACCTGCATCCTATCGAAATAAGCATCACCTACGGACACAGTATTGATGAGAGTCAACCTACCCTTTCTTGTAGCATAAATAGGAATTATATATGCTATTTTTGAGATGTTTACAATAAAATGAGTAAGATATTGCCGATTTCTACTGCTCCTACCCATTTTTCTCTATCTATAATTTTAACATATCTCTTGGAAACCCACGGCCTTTTAATTTCTTGGGTATTTTAGATTTTCATAAAAGTATCATAACAGCCGGATAAACATTATCCATTCGGTCCTTCCGCAAAATATTCCTCTCCCGTCATGGCCTCCGTAGCTTTTAAAGTCATTTTCCCCGTTCGCCTCTCTTCGCTGTAATTATATATTCTTATTTTTCCTACCGGAAAATCCTTTCACTTGGTCATTTAATGTAAATACCATATCCCGATTCCTGTTAATGCTTTTGCTTACTCTTTCTACCATCCTCATCAGGCATCTTTCCCGTTCTTTATAATTATTTCCGCTTTTATTTTATTCATTCTTTGTCCAGTCTGCAAGCTTTTAAGATACTCATTTCTTCCCTCCTTTAGAAGAAAACAGATGTACTTTGGTTGAATAAAATGTATTAATGCAAAATTACTTAAATGAACTCTTTGGCACGTTTCTAATTGCTACCGAAAAAACAAACTGTTCGGTAGTCAAGTTATTATTCATGGCATATAGCCATAGGCATAGGCATTTCTAAAAAGAGGTAATAATTAATCCCTTATTATTGTTACACATTGAAAACATCAGTCAATACAAAATATATTATTATTGTGTTCATTATGGTTGATATTCTACCGGCTACGAAAGTTTGGACAGAGCCTATACAATATTCAACGATACGTTTACTTGCTTCTCCTGACATAGCAAAACCTGAAATTTTACCCATCAATGAGTCCGCATTGCGCAAACTTGATTTCTCATTTCATACATCCTACATGTCATCTATATCGCAGATTTCAACGTACCATTGCCAATCAAAATGCTCTGCAACATAATTGGAGTTAAATTTAAACTATCTACATGAAATGGGTGAATACAAATACAATTTTTAATAACAGCTTTTAATCCGAAGATTAATTCGCTTAGCAGTAGCTCCGAATTAAATTCAATTTTCGTTACTGTCCTCATTTTACCACATCAGTGTACACTTTCACCTCATTCTCATTCACCATTCATTCAACATTCACCTATTTATCTCATGAATGTTCCATTCATAGCCTACCATTGACATCCTTCATTTTAATTATTTTTAATACTAGAATGTTCTTAAAGCATTTTGCCTCAAGACTCTTTCATCGCTGTCATATAAACATCTGTCGTTTGGGAAGCACTTAGTTGTTTCATTTCTTTAACTTGTTTTTACCACCCCCGAAGTTGGAATCCTCGTGAAATCTGCCAAAATACTCACGATATCATCAAAGGGTAACATGCTGAATGCTTCCTACGTACACAAATGCTCGCTCATAATTTTTATTTAAATGAATAAGTCCAATAAATTTATTTCAATATCTGGAAAAACATCCTTTTAATCTTTAAGGACATTTTAGTTAGACTGGGAGATTTTTTTCAAATCTTTATAAGATTCTTCTCATATTCGTAATCCTTCAAAGATCATTCAAAATCAAGGTATGGTCAAAATGTATGCAATGCCGCTATTCTCATTTCCGTCAACAAGCTCATTATTCTGTAGGGTATTCAGTTTTTCAATACTCTCACACAATAGAGTTTCTCCAGATACTTCTTCTACTTTCACTTTTTCTTTTATCTTTTACTTTTCTCTAATTGCTTGCATTTTTCGATCGCTATTTTGCCATTTGAATTCCGTTTGTTATTGAATAAAAGTGTGCTTCTCTCTAAATAGGCTCCTTAAAGTTCCTTAAGCTTCTGCAGCTTTTGCCGGTAACACTTTTAAGACTTCTTTACATAAGCTTTTCATTTATAATTTCATTGGTTTTTTCCCCCTGATACATTTCTTTGGTTCTTGCCCATTTGTGTTTTATTTTTCCTTATCATGGCCTTTCCTCTTAACTGCTCTCCTCCTCTCAATTTTCTTTTTCTGTTTTTTATTACTGTTTTTTTGACATTAGAGTACAAGCCCTCACCAATTTCATCTGCTTAAGTTTCAACTAGCATCCCTGAAAGGCAAATATTTGTTCTGCTTCCTAATGCTTCCAGCTCAAACCAATTTCTTCCTGCTCCTCTGAGTTTCTTGACTTTAGGTTGAGCCGATTCTTCACACCTGGGTTCTCTTGGAATCATTATCTTAAAATCGGAATATAAAGTACAATTTTGAATCTTCTTTCACTACCGCTTATTCTTAATTTAGAAACTATTTAAATTTGCACATTTTAATTACGCCATTTATAGAAAATTTGCAATATATTTATGACTACATGTTAGTTATAATAATAAATACATTGATAATTGAAGATTATATAACTTTAAAGTAATTCCCTGCACGTCTGTAATGTCATATTTCGATAAATGGTATGGATAAAATGTGAAAATTAAATAAAAAATTATTCCTCAAATGAGAGACTGTTGGATATGTGCTAGTATTATTGATTTTCGCGCAATTTTATGAGTAACTCTTTCGATTTTAAAATAGTTATCTCTAAGAAAATAAAGCGTTGTCCTATACTGTGTCTGGATTATAGATAGGCACTTTTTCACAGTATTTTTGCGTAAAACATTCCAGTGATAGGAAATTAGAATGAAAATATAAAATCAAAGAAGACGTGTGTACGTATCACAGCACCGAACAGTCGAGTTTTCATCTACGTTTCGTCTTGATAATCGTACGAGCACGTATTTGTCTCGCGGAGGTAGTCCTGGAGTGAACCCATGAGGGAAGTATTACAGTGCAAGGGCGAAGTTCGGAAATTTAGAAATGGCGTTCTGGAGGCCATACTTCTTCACTTCGATCATCCAACTTTCTAACCGCATTTTTTTATTTTCCTCCCCTCTTTCCAGGAAACAACCCCAAATATATTTGATAAATGGATGCTTTAAACTCTTGTACACGTTTCTGTGACTTTTATTTGGTTTGGTTTAACTCGAAAAGTAGTGTGAGCGCATGCCTGAACCACTTGCGAAAATCAGGGAAGTTTGGATCCATAAAAAACTTTTAAGTAATTCTTCTCATCGATTCTTTACCAAAGTTACGTGCATTGGTTCCAATTTTCCCCAGAGGTGTACACCAATCCAAGCATTGAATGTCCTCAATATGATCTATGAATCTTTGCAGTGAAGATCAAAGGGGATGAATGACTAATGTATAGGCGATTGATGAAAAATGTTGTCACTTAAATTATATCCTGTCTTCGATACTGATTTTTAGCAAAGAAATGATAGTCAATATTATGATCTTAGTTGTCAAAACACATGCAATTTTCATGCTTTCATTTATTTTATTCACTGCCCGTTTTCCTTTTCCAAATCTTCTCCACACCCACGTCTCAAAACACTCCGACCGACACCGACCATCTCGTATCAACGGCCAAGTTTTCAACCCGCATAAAACTACGTCCCATACCAAAGATTTCACTCGTTTTTCGAAGCTTTTTCTCAAACTTGTTTTACAATACCAATGAGAACCATGGAGAAAAGAACTTCAAATCCTTTAATTTGTGGTTGACTTTCTTTCATTGTATTTTCATGCCACATAATACCCATAATACCAACATTACAACCTTTACATGGTGGAAGGGCTTGTGCGTTCCGCTGACCCCTAGAGCTGTGCTAGCAGGAGTAATAATTGCTCCTGGTAGGGTCACCCATGCCAGATAGTTCGAAGGTGAGGAGGCAGACGAAAGGTAGTCCACGCAGCGTCTGTTCCCCAGGAAAGAGTCCCCCACTAGGGTCGTACGCCCTTGCAGCCGTCTCAGTGAGGCGGCTGGAAAGGCGTATGTCCCCAGTGGGGCGGCCAGTAAGTGATGGTGTCACGTTAAAAACACTATTGAGGAAGGCAACGGGAAACCACCTCAATTATCATTCCCAAGATTAACATGATGGACTATACAGAGATTTTGAGTCCTGGCAACTACGGGGCTCGGCCCAATCGGCCGTGTGTCGTGCCCGGCAGCGGGGGAGGCAAGGCTTCCAGGGTCGTCATCCCACGAAACCCTTGCAAGGGAAAACCAGCAGCAGCAGGACAGAAGACACAGGAGAAGAAGACCACATTAGTTAGACTAGGAACGTGGAATGTTAGGACAATGATGAGGACAGGGAAATTGGAGAATGTTAAGCGAGAGATGGAAAGAGGAAATATAGCTATTTTAGGCTTAAGCGAGGTGAGGTGGGAGGATAGCGTGTATTACTGGAATGATAGCAATAGATTAATATACAGCAGCGGAAACGAGAGCCAAAGAGGGGTTGCAATAATATGAAATAAAGAGGTAGAAAGAAGCGTAGTAAGTATAGAACAAGCAACGGATAGAATGTTACTAGCAAAGATAAAAGCAGAACCGGCGAACTAGATCATTGTTCAGGTTTACATGCCACCAAGCTATCACAAGGAGAAATACATCGAGAGGATATACGATCAATTAGAGGACGTAATCGCGAGTATTCCTGTAGGGAAACTTTTGATAGTGATGGGGGATTGGAATGCGACGGTAGGCGAAGGAAGAGATGGTGATGAGGTGGGGGACTACGGTTTAGGCACGCTGAATGACTGCGGGGAGAAAGCAGTTGAGTTCTGCAGGAGACAGGGGTTAGTCGTCACCAACACTTGGTTTAGACACCACAAAAGACGCAGGTATACATGGAAAATGCCAGATGAATCATAAAGGTATCAGCTAGATTATATCCTGGTTAAACACAGGTTTAGGAACAGTGTGATAAATTCGCACAGCTTCCCAGGAGCGGATGCGGACTCTGACCACAATTTAGTTGTTATAAAGCGTAGCGTCCATTTCAAAAAGATAAGATAGGACCGGCAAGATGGTAAATGGAATGTAGAAGCAGTAAATGGATTGACAAGGAAGGAGTACCAGCAGGCTGTTGAGAAAATCATGGATGAGGGTAGAAAGCTGAGTACCATCGAGGGAAAAGGAGAATACATACGTAAAAAAGGAACATCGGAAGCCGCAAATTAAACTATAGGAACCATTAATGGAAAAAGGACAATGAAACCATGGATTACGGATAAGATGATTAGAGTAATAGATGAGGGAAGGAAATGGACGAACGTAAATAAAGAGCTAGGCAGAAGGAAGTGCAAAGAGCACACAAAAGTTCATTGACTGCCCAAGCGGGCAGTCAGAGATAAATACGATGGGGAAGTTAGAATGGAAGATCTGTGCTAAAAGGGATAGGTCGGGTAAGATAACAGTTGACGCAAGAAAGATCCAAGAGAGATGGAAGGAATATATAGGAGAATTGTATGGTAAAGAGCTTAGGCCAACAAGGTTAGACATTGAAAGGTAACATAACCTATAGGAAGATAGTTAAGATCAGACATACTCGACGATGAGATAGAGTAAACTTTAAATGAGATGAAATCAAATAAGGCCTAGGGGGCAAACAATATTCCCGCGGAACTTCCCAAAGTTTTAGGAAAATTTGGGAGGGAAAGTCTTTATGGACTGATTCGTAGTATCTATGAGGATATGATCTAGCCGGAAGACATTGTGAGATCAGTGCAAGTTCCTATTCCGAAGGCGATAAAAGCTACATCATATTAGGACTACAGAACATTAAATTTGATTTCCCTTTCTGCTGAAAGGGTTCTCAGGATCATCAATAGAAGGGTGGACAGCAAGGCAAATGATTACTTAGGGGATGACCAGTTCGGATTTACGAAGGGGGAGGCATGCACGATGCCATTGGACCAAAGAGATCACTAATCGCGAGGATCAAAGAATACAATCATGGCGTATTTGCCTGTTTCGTAGATTTCAAAAAGGCGTTTGAATAAATAATGAGGAAAGAAGAGTAATGAGTATATTGCGGAAAATAGTTATGGATTGGAGAGACAGGAAGCTTATCCGCAACCTGTTTATGTCTCAAACTGCTCTCGTGAGATTAAGGAACGAAGAGTCCGGATGGACAGTGTTAGGAAGAGGTGTATGGCAGGGTTGCCCATTATCACCGTTACTGTTCAACCTGTATGCAGAGGAAATGATCAAAGAGGCATGGGAAGAACTGGATGTAGGAATGTAAGTGGGCGGGGAATTCGTAAAATCAATTAGGTTTGCTGATGACCAAGCTTTAGTGGTCATACAGCCAAGAGGTTGCAAACATTGCGAAGTGAATTGAAAATTAAGTGCGATGGATTCGGGATGCGAATCAATGTAAACAAAACAAAGGTTGTGCGATTTTCCAGAAGAAAAGGCTAAGCTAAACTTTAAAATCGGATGACAGAAACCTGAGCAGGTAGACCAGTTTACGTAACTCGGAACTGTTTTGGACCAACATGGTCAAAGTAGTAGGGACGTATGGAGAATAAATGCGCTAGGCAAAGCCACTTTTACAAGGAAGAGGGAGTTGATGACAGGAACGTTGAGCAATGATGTTAAAAAAAGAGTAGTTAAACCTTTGATATGGAGCGCAGTTATGTACGGCGCGGATACGTGGTCACTGAAGCAGGAGGAAAGACATGGATTGGAGCCTTTTGAAATGTAGGGGTGGAGAAGGGTGGAGAAGATTAGCTGGACCGGAAAGAAAACAAACGAGAAGGTACTAGGTATGGTGGGCAAGAAGAGGGGTTGGTTGGGAGAAATCATAGGAAGGCTGGAAAAATGAATGTAAAGAATATTGATCGGTAGTGGGATATTGAAGACTGTAATAGAGGGGAAAATGTTAGGCAAACGAGGAACGGGTAGGAATAGGATAGGGATGTTGGGCGGGATGAAGGGAGGAAGGAAGTACACAGAGATGAAGAAGGGCTTAGAGTAGGTTGCTGTATTTTGATTTGTTTGGTGTCACAACATATTTATTTGGTAGCTGTGTCCATTCAAAACCTACCTTAACTGGTAGATTACTCAATAATAATAAATGAAGTTTGCATAACTTTATGAGTTTCATGGGGAAAAGTCGGTGCCCGGCACTCTTTCAGATGTGCAGACTAATTACTCCTTTTATTATTGTAAAACTATTGCATTTAATTTGGAGTTAAAAGACTGGAATCAAACCTTTTTTAAACGCTTTGTGTCACCTTTATGCAATAATATATGTCCCTTTAAATTTTAATGAAAACTACCCATATAACTTAAACCATTCCTAAATAATCATACCCTTACCTATAGTGAGCATTCCTTCTGACATAATAGAGGGTTATGCCCTCTGCGGGTACGACGAGTTCCCAGGTACTAATGTAATTTCAATCTAATTTTTACGCGATATCTTTTCAGTTCGTTTTTATCGAAAATATTATTAACACGCATTGTTTCAGATTTAATGCTTATCCCTGATCCTTGAGACACCTGAAATTTCAATCAACATCCCTTTGCAACGGCACGGTACGTTCCACCTCGAGCACGATTCGTGCGCTAATACGTGAGTGTCCGCGTTCAAGTTGTCAGTTTTTTGCTCTCTGAAGAGAGAACGCTCACATTTCACAGCTGCACGGACCGTTTGGTGGAGAGCCCCAATATGTGCAGGGTCGTGGAAACCATCCCTACACTTCGATTTTTTTCCTTTTTCGAAGACCGAGGAGCGAGCACTCCCCAACCTACCCATTCCTCCCTCTCCCCACCAGAACTATCAAACAATACCTCGTCACATGTTCCTCCGTGAGGAATGCCCTAAGTTTTGCCCCTGAGATTTGGATGAAAAACTGCCGACCAACGCTTTCCTATCCGGATCAAGTTTAGGTGCTAGATGCTCAACGATTTGGACGTGGAAATTGGCATTTTATCCAGGGTATAATGAAAACTTCGTTGCAATTTTCCACAGTTAAAACTTTATTGCCGACCATGGTTTCGATACACTGTATCATCTTCAGGTCTGGTCAGAAGATGATACAGTGTATCGAAACCATGGTCGGCAATAAAGTTTTAACTGTGGAAAATTGCAACGAAGTTTTCATTATGTCTCGATTCCACAATATCACGCCTGACTCTTCACTTTTCATTATCCAGGGTAGTGTAACGTTTTATGTTTCTTTGGCATTGGTAAAAAATATTGGTTGCTCAAAATTAGAATTTTGCAAAAATCGATGCGTCAAATAATATCATCTGAAATCAGTTCCTATTTATGTACGGTAAAATATTTTCCGTCCCTAGTGGTTTCGTCAAAGTTTACACGATTCAGTCATTTGTAGATGAAGACAGCTGGTGATAACTATCTAGTGCGTGAAAAACAAACTTGAGATTTTAATATGAATATAAGAGCGTGAGTAATGACAAACATCAAAGAATTTAAATTAAAAGTGAACACATTTTTGACGTTTCAGCAATTACGATGATTAATACCTCTACGATTAATCTTTAGATAGTCAATGATAAACCGAAAGCAGAGAGGTCGTCTATATGCTAAATTTTACGTCAGAAAATTAGATTCTTTTCGAAACCAAGCAGGCCTGCCAGATCCCAATGCTTCCTAACGAAAACGGCAACGTAACGGAGGCAATAGTCATATTTGTTTACCTGAAAATAACTATCGTTTTGAAACATTTACACCATAATAAGACAGATACTTTTTCAAAAATTGTATAAAAATATTACAATACTCATCTTTAAATCTTCTTCGCGCATGGAAATCTCGTTGGACTGCAAGTTTTACGTTCCATTGAGTTATCCGGCAGCTGGTGAATAATTTAATATTAATAACGGCCAGTTTGACTAGTCTGTTTGATTCCTTTTGTTTTATTGCAAAATAGTCATAGCTTTAAAGCCATAGATTTTAATATTCACCAAGAAATTTACTATTGTTTGAAATGAAATCGTTACAAAGGTATAAAAGAAAGCTGATACAAAAGTTCCCATCGTCCATAGTCATCACGTATATCGGCAGTAATATAATAGTGGACTTCTGATGGTACTGAAGATTCTTGACTGAAATCCGTTAGTAGCTTTCGTTCCGTTGAACAAGCATTTTTAACAATATATCATGAATCAAATCAAGGAGGACATAAAACAAACGAAAAACATTAAGATTTGAAGCGACGAGCCGATATCCTCATCCTTATAAGCCGAATCGAAGGAAACCCTACCGATATTCACTGTTGATAGAATAATCATCAAATAAACTTTGATTTAAGAAATGACTTATAAGAAATACGACCCATATTTTCAATGCTATTGCCTGGAAGATATAGGAAAACGCAAGGCCATAAACACGCCCTTGATCTCTGCAAGAATTGATGACGAGTTTAAAAACCAAATTGGCATCTTCAATTTCTTTCTGTGAGATTTTATTGTGTCTACTTATATAATCCAACAGTAACTTGATTCTTCTTCCGCCCTTTTCTTCCCACTATTAATCATGCCTTCAATATCGTTCTTACCTTCAACTCCACATACATGTCCTATCTAGTTCAAATTTCTCCGCCATATTGCCCCTAATAGTATTTTTTCCTTGATATCTTCCGAAAATTTCTCATCACTTACCGCATATTTTTAATTGACCTTCGTTTAATTGACCAGCCTCCGTCCACACACCTAAATCTTAAAAGTTTTAATCCTCTTGTCCTCAAGTTTTCCTTAATGCCCACCTCTTTACGCCCTACGAAAATGCACTCCACATGAAGCATTACCCAATTAATTACCTTAAATCTATGTATCCATGACTACATTTAGGATGATAAAAAAATGCTGAAAAACAATAATATACCTAGTATTACCAACGTAATTACCAAGCATCAACCTTGAAGCATGTCACCCTGTTTTATTAGTATGATTAGTATAAGGATCCACATAAAACGTATTCTTTTCATTTCCGAATTGTTCGATTTAGAATTTCTTTATTATTATTTTGACCCTAATCACCCTATTGAATTTCTAATTTGATTTTTATTAAGTTTCAAGGAAATTGAGGTTCCATTATTTCCTATATTTTATTCCTCTTATTCCTACGATGCTGGATGACCTTAGAAAGTAAATGCACTGAGGTGACTAATAGAATGACAAGAGTGGAGAAGAAATTGAAATATGATTGCCGAACCTGCTAAAGAAGCGGCTGATCTATGAAGATGATGATACAAAACCAAAAAGAGTCCTATTTTTATAATAATATACTTCATTTATTTAATTTTAAATGTTTATAATTTTTTCCTGTTACATCGGAATTGCTGTCGATACTTACCCTTGGTGCCGGGAAAAGCTAGGATCCAGTAGTTGAGTTTAGATCAAAGAGAAGCACGTTTTCCTTGGGTTTCTCTAAAAGGCTGCGACAATCGGACCAGAGTATATGGAAGAGACGAGGCGATGTCGCCGTGGAGACGAGAGGGTAGTGTAGACAGAGGGCGATCCAGATAGTATAATGGGGAAGGATGGAAGTGCTACGTTCGCGGATAGAATATGGCAGAAATACTGAGTATCGCGTTCATAAAATATTAAATTTAAAGAGAAAGACCATCATAAGATTGTTCTTCACAGGTTTGGCGTGATTGTTAGCCATAATGGTTGAATTCGAAAAAATTAATAGCAACACGACCGACCCCTGTACGTGTTATGAATAACTAATGAACAAACCTTGAGCCAGTATCTCTATGACATTATTTAGTAAAAATTGAGTTGTCTCCCGTCATACCGTCTCCCTAAGTAAACGTGAGGATTGGGGGATCTATTTTTAACTCCTGAAGTCAACACGGAACCTGACTGTATTGCGTCGGAAACACTAAAGTCGAAATTATTATCCTCCTTTCGGACTGAAAACATAATAAATATAGAGATTTTCTAAGCACGACAAACATCGAGCGCTCGTTCAAATTTGGTTTCATTCAAACAATTTAACAATATACGGAGCAGAGTTTCATGGAAAGACACTCTTCCAACCGTAACGGTGACCTAAACAATTAGCTCTCAGGGGAGGAAATCCCAAGAGCTTTTATTTTTGTATCTCTCGGAATCCAGTAAAACTTATCTGCCCGGACAATAAACCCCGTATCTCAAGCGAGAGCCCGCTTGTCTCTCTATCCCCACTCTCTCGGGTCTCGCACTTCTTAGACATCCCGCGGCACTTTTATTCCAAAAAACTCCAGAAAAATCTCCCCTTAACGTCATCTCTTCTTCGCCTGGTCGCAACCTCTCTCCTCACTCCCCTCCCCCTCACACCACTCTCGACCCCCCGTCAGCCGACTATCCTTCCTTCTCGACCCCTTAAAGAGTCACATGCAGCAGAATGTGACATCGGTGTCTGACAGGAATAGCCAATGAGGCGAGGAGGTCGTAAAACTAACACGGACCCCCTCCTCGAGGTGTCCTTCTTCCTTTCAGATTTCTCAAGGAGGACGGAGAAAAGGCTAGCCCTTAGTTCCTAGATGGAAGGGAACTCCGTGGGAGCTAGGTTTTAGAAGAAATGGCGAGGGTTTGAGACGCACAATAAACATTTAATGAAAAAAATTGATTCCTGCAGCAAGCGTGATACCCCGGGGAAAAGTCAACAGTCTATTCACTCTGCGGCCAATATGTACCTTCATACGCCGTGTCCGTAGCATATCCAACTAACTTTGTCGTCGATGTAGGTGTTTCATGAAGAAACATCTCCGGAATACTATGCTTCATGCGCAATATTGTACAGAAGAATACGAGTTCCCTCATAGGAGTTTTACTTTCGCGACAACGAGGCGTAAGGTGGCAACCACATGCGGTGTTTATAGATCTACTTCTAATGCATTGTAAAACGGAGTAGACACGCTTAATCTATTACATGAATTCGGGAAATCGGATTTTTAACAGATGGATAATGGCATGATCGAGCTATTACAATCATATATTGGTTAGGATTTCTAATGCAACAAAGGGTTCATAAAGGATGCAATGAGGCTTCATGTTACGTGCATCGATGCGTAGAAGTATATGAAAAGAACTCGTTTCAAATTATAACGACTGCCGCAATACTAGAGTCCAATCAATAAAACTAATGCCATATATAATTTTTCACATTAATTTAATGTACACACATTAACCTAACAATTGAACTTGGGCACAATAAAACACCTATGCAAATAAAAATTGAATACTCACTGTCATCCTACGTCTTGGACATCTTTTGGCGATTCCACAATTCAGGAAACGAAATTAAGCCGTCATATAAATATGTGATGCTTTATGTAATAACATCACAAAACCGATTTCGTTTTAATCATTTATCTTGGCAATTACTTATCTTCCTTAATTATTAAGTTTATAAAAACTACGAGCGAAAAGAAATCATTCGAAGTAATACATTCAATTGGAATGCATTGTTGACGGATATTGGAGAAACTAATTGAAGGAAAATGGGCGCCATACATTACTTGGAAAGCGCTTCGATTGTCTGCCTGTACATAAACTGTTTATAATAGGTATATAGTATGGACTCTACATACACATTTACCGCACAGAAACATTCTAAACGGACGGTTTTGAAAATTATCCTCCAAAAGTTTTTTTCCATTTTTTCTCACTTTATGAGTAAAAAGTCCGATTCTTCCTCTGTCTTTTTTCCAAACTTCCATTGTTTTTCATAAACATGCAGCAGCTATCGCTAAAGGAGGACTTACGATCGCCAACCTCCCGTGTGCTCATAAGAATATCATGTATTTGTTTTCGTTTAAATGCATGCCAAAGAAAAATTACAAAATGAATCAGAAGTTTATATAAGAAATGAGTAATTCCTTGTGAAATAAAAATTCGCTGACTGAAGATAACGATCACCTACACGAATGTTGTTAATGGTAACACAAACAAGACCCCCACTACAAGGTGATTGCATTGCCGTGGCTTGTCTTCCAGATCCTTTAAATGACGATAACGTACAATGCTAATAAATTTTCTTTCGCTTGTCACGGAATGTGATATAGACATCCGTGTATATCCTTTCAAAACACTATAAAAACACTTTAAAAATGGGCTCCCAACTTAGTGGAGTAATCAATAGGTGCTTCTGGACCGCGAATCTGCACGTCAGAAGGCAACCTTGTTACATACCAACCAGACATGAAACGAGTGCTTCTTTTGAATAGTTCATTTCGAGTAACTACTATTTCCCGCGCAATAATCCATTCGCTCTTAATTTTGCTAAGTGCGTACAAATTCTATGGTACTATATTATTACCGATAAATCACATAAACGGATAAATTGAAACTTTCGTAACCCTCGACGCTGAAATTTCTGACGTTAAATGAAAACGTGGTTTTCCAGCAGATTTGCACATCGTTCACAACGTCGAATAATTGATTCTACGGTCGTCCACTAAGTGAGAACGGTTCTATGGGGCGTTCGTGTCATTACCTCGCGGTAAAATTGCTGATGGTTCATGACTGAATATTCTTAGGCGAGTAGTCACGCAAATTTCGGCCTTCTGACTAATATCGCACCCACAAACGCACATTTAATACACACCAATAAGACCATCATGCCTCGCTCAATTTTAGAAGAATTTTGATGGGTGGTGAGACAACGCAATTGGAGAAAACCCTGGTTACACGCAATTCTTGTGTTGCAAAAGACCCCATGTCACGTACTGAAAATGTTTCTCCCTTTTGTGGCAGCTATGCATACTCATTGCCCTCTATGGTGCAGCAATCAATATTTTGTATTCATGAAGAGTTCCCACATATTTTAGCGTGAACAAAATTTTACTGTCTACTCCCAGCCCCGATAAAAATTTGGGTGGCCAAGAAGAACTTGGACGTACCACATACTTGAAATTTCTGCCCCTAAACTCCTATTGCATTTTCTGAAAACATTAATTTGGATTTTATTTTTTTAACTTAGAACTTAATGTGCGAATTAATTTTACTGCATAGATTTACTATTTCATTGCATTTTAATTGAAAAATAATAGTTTCACCCATCATCCTTAACAATAATAAATATATTTCAAACAGGATCGGATATTCGTTGGAACTTTACAATGAGGAATTAAGAAAAAGACCTGAATGATCGCTGAACCTTCATCCTAAATAGTTAAGGGACTCACAACGAACTTTAACTTACGCCAATGAAATGGAAATTCTAAGATATGCGTTACATTACAGCCCTGCTACTAAATTGTCATATTATGAAAAATTGACAAAAAACTGTTGCCATCACTGTTTTGACAATAGATACTCCTGAAATTTTATTTTAAATTCGCCTTAATTTATCGAGGATAAAATAGGATTTCGCTAAGCAAGGCCGGTTTAGGTTTTCTTGACGTCATCCACCACACAATGGTGCCGACTGGATCGTTTTATCCTCTGCGGAAAGGAAACGCGAGAGCGTCCGCTTTACGCACCGTTCAACACGGCAGTAACAAACGAACCATAGACGATTCGCGGTTATCATTTACACCCGCAGCGATTGTCCGCGAGATTAGATAGGGCCGTGGGTTTTTTCTCCTTCGAAATTACCCCCTTTCCCATCAAATGCTGGATTTCAATGGCCATCAAAAAGCCTTTTCTATCCCAAAGAATTTTTAGTCCCACTGTAAAAGAAGAATAACAGGCAGTGCGCTTTCAAATCGTTCATAGTGTGGAGTATTACGCTTCAAAGTAAGCCTCAACTTATCCCTTTAAAGCTTTCTGTTTTGCTCGCTTTAAATATTTCTTTCGACAGATCTCTCGATCTGCAATGAAACGTACTCGACATAGAATTTTGAAGTTTGGGATCCTGAAATAAAGTTAGCGAACTTAAGTACTTCAAGTGCGTTCTGAACGACTTATACATTTTCACTGTTATGTTTATTTAATTCTGTTGTTTTACAATTTAAATTTATCGTCTCATAAAAGCTGACTTGTTCGATAAATTTAACGATATTTCAAACTGGCGTGTAAATATTATGAGTGAATATTGTACCATTCTATCGTTATCAAATAAAAAAATGATGTGAAAATCTATTTTTTAAATACTACTCTCATACATGGATTTTCAAAGTTAAAAAACTTTCATTTATTAAGGAATGGCCAGTTAGGATCATTCTAAAAGCTGATTCGAGGATATAAAGTTAGACATAATAAAAACTTCGTTGCAATTTTCCACAGTTAAAACTTTATTTCGACCATGGTTTCGATACACTGTATCATCATCAGGTGATGATGATACAGTGTATCGAAACCATGGTTGAAATAAAGTTTTAACTGTGGAAAATTGCAACGAAGTTTTTATTATGTCTCGATTCCACAACATCACGCCTGACTCTTCACTTTTCATAAAGTTAGACGTTAATTATCGATCAATTAAAATCAATATTTTAAAAGTTATTTAATTATTAGAGTTTTCCCTTTTTCAAACGGTTTTATCATAATGCTTTACCTATATTGCTAAATTATTATGACTAATTCATTAAATATTTCTCTGCAAAAAGACGGTGAGTAAACTCTCCCTAGAATGTTGACTTTGAATTGTGCACATTGTGACTGACTTACTCGGTCTCAATTCAAATAAAGCGACATCTCATGAAATGATTCGGGTGTAACTCGTATACAATTTGAGTTGGTGATCTCAACGGGGACGAGCTCAAAATCAAAACCCGCAAAGGGAAATGGAATAAAAAATGGAATCAAAATACTGAGTTTTCGTTGCAAAATTCAAAAATAATCTAAAAGGTAAAATACATTGAATCCCTCTCGTTAAACTAACCCCGAAAACAATTGATCCTCGGATCCATGACCAACAGTTTAGAGCCTTTGAAAAAAATTGGCTTTTGCTTTATAGACCGAGCCTTTTCACGGTATTCTCTCACTTCCATATTGAAGAGGGTCATACATTCTCTATGCACATATTCAAGCGAACCGACTTCGTTTACATTTGCTCAAGGTTTTTTTTACACATTTAGCCTTCACTGAAGAAAAAAATACTCATAAAATTATAACATGACACTGGGAAATCCCAAAATGAGAAATTGCGGCATTAAAGCTAGATTGAAGGTCAAAAGTAAAATTTTGCAAGGTGTAGTGCAATTTAAACTCAAAATATAATAGTCGTCGCCTGAATTCAAATTTGGTTAGAAGATGCCTAGAACTTGTTAATGTTTTAATCTGTAAAGAGGAAAAACAAAATTTTGTCATTACTAAATGAGATTGTTAAATTCTGAAACTTACCTACACAGCGTATGGAATTGCATACGAATATTTATATCATAATGGATGAAGACAAGGAAATAACATTTAGAAAGCTTTATGCTCCAGTAAATCTCCCCTCCATAATCTTATTGGAAATGGCAAAAAACATTTCATTGGCATTGTTACATATTTTCTCTCCCAAACATTGTCTACTTCTATCTAATACTATCCAAAGAGAAGTTCTTAATTTCGCAAAAAAATATATAGATGAGGAATATTCTCACATATTACGATTTATTTGAAGACCAGTCATTCCAGTCATTAGGTCATTCAAAATTCAAAAAAATAAAATTTAAATTCAAACAGCGAAATAATTTTGACATGCAATTCTTGATTGCTTTAGAACAAAAGTTTTCTTAAATACTGAATCAAGCCCAAACTGAACAGCTAAGTTAGCAAAATGTTTACAATCAAACCGCTTGATTCACAAATTTCAGTTACAGAAGGAATTCCAATTGGAAGCGCATTGCACTTTAATAGCCCAACCATGATTAAGCATCAACAAAGGCACTGTAGTTAATTGATTTTTCAAATCCTGTCAAACATTCCTCCGGTACAGTAACCGATATTTTGCTTATATTTACATATTCAGCATAAGTGGGCCTTCATCTGAAATCTATATTTTCGATTCACATTTTTTAAACACATCGCTGGAAAATATGCTGATGAAAAAGGGAAAAAACATAATATTTCTCCCAATATAGAACCAGGTTGAATATTCATGAACATTATGAACAGAAGGTACTTGTTCCAGAAAATTAGTGACAACAGAATTAAAATAAAGCAATACAGTTCTCGAGTCCAAGAAAGAATTCAATGAAGGAATACATGGTAGGGCACAACTAGAACGTAAATGTATTAAAATTGAAACATGAGAAGCTTAAATATAGATCAAAGTAATTATGCTAGCAGGGAATCGAGAAAATAACAAATATCTCGCATTGCGTATTGTCGAAAAGTTCGAATCAAAGATAATCATTTAATTCTCAGAATCAAAAATCGAAAAATACGTGTGAAACCTATGAGTAATCCCAATACCTCCTTCATAGACTCCTAAAAATATAGTTAGGTCTGTTGTCCTGACATCTCCTGCCAAATACCCTTGCGACGGCCGCTGGTAATTATGAAGTTTTGGACGTAGGTGCGAAAGAGATTTTGACTATTGTTCTGAAAAGGAGAGAACTATTTGAATGGAGAGAGAATAATTATTTGAACTAAGAATACCAACGGTGTACAACCCAGCATACATGGCGAAGACGGAATGAAAATTATTCAATTTTTGGCAAAAAATTATTTTGCATTTATCATTTCCTTACGACACTTTCCTATGCCATTCCACGAAATCGTCTCATCTTTTTCCACTGCTTGATACCCAGTCACATACGACACATCTCCTTAATGGGCATCCCACCCATTTCTCCCTTTCCCCGGGTGATCCTATGGGTATTGTGCTCTCCCCCCATGTATTCCAAACTTTTTCGTGACTACTCCATTCTGTCGTTTTTCCCCAGCTTCATGAAGCCGTCGCATCAAGTCCATTTACCACTCCCATCTGTCTCGCTCCCATCTCTCACCACTCCCTCTCCTCTCCATCGCTCCTCCCTCTTCCGCTACTCTCTTCCCTCTCCTCTTATTCTTCGCTCGTCAGTCTTGCTCATTTCACTACCCGGAACGTTCTCATAAGAATTCGCGGCGCTTACCAAGTCTACTCCTATCATCCTCGCCAAAAAATGTAAATAAGGTTGATGGCCCATTTCCGTGGAACGAAACACCTGTCAACATGAGCTCTTTCCTTAATTAATTTCCGTGTTTGTTATACCATAATTTCCACGAAACGCTTAGTGTATAAATGTGGGTAAACTTTTTAATGTTTTTTATTAATTTTCAGCTGCCACGTCTTGAGTATCATAAGTGACGGACTCAAGTGACAATTGCACATGAAAATGTCCATTTAACACGAAATAAACGAGAAAGAGTGGTCAAAAGATTTTTTTTGACCTCTGGGAACGTTATCGTACATAGGTTTACCTCTTGGAATAAGAACCTCCTCGAGTCTCACATCATAACGCATAAGATATGAAGTTAGCTTTAGGGACTGAACTTCACCTCTCATTCGGACCGGCGTATATATATTAGCTCGTGAAATGGTGCAGACGATTGCTTCAGCGGAGACATTTTGGCTTTGAATATGCGACGTTACCGAAACTTGAGAAAACCTCCACGCAAACAAGGGTTCGTTCCATCACCTATATCACGGATTACTCAAAAAAAATTCTCTTCTCGGAGTGGCCGAACTCGGGAGGTCACTGAACTCGGCAGCAAGAAGAGTCGTTCTTCCCGTTTCGGAATGTGTGAGGCCTGGGTAAAGTGTGGACAAAAAATGGAAATGAAATCCAGCTCACGCTGCAGATTAAAACGTGTTTGCTTGAATAAACTGCGTCTATGAGATAAGCAACGATAGAACCGTCATTTCAACATTTCCAGCATTAAATTTTATTTATTTTATACAAAATGTATGCTGGTGTAACAGTTAGTTGGATTGAAAATATCTCATCCACATGAATAAATGTTAATTCTAAAATGCATTGCATATCTAAAGCGTCAGAAATAACATTAGTTTTTATACTCCTGCGTCTAATGATGAAGTAAAGAAGATTAAGTAATAATAACATGAAAGATCCAACGTAAAAAAATAGATAATAATGACTTAAAGGCCCCCCTCGGAAACTATTAATAAATACTACGCGTTTTAAATAGGGCTAGTTATAAGAAAAGAATCCCCCAAGTTTACTTTTTTCCAGACAAATGGTAGTGTCTGAGTTCCTTTTTACAAACTTAGATACATTTTCCAGATACGGTTATTTAAGTATGCTGAGCAGCACTCGTATATAACTTCATCCGGTCTACATTTGAATGTACGTTAACTTCTAAGTCGAGGCAATGGCCAGATTTTCTCGTCGCAAATTTACTCAAATGATAGTTATTAGCGAAGGCGTAGCTTGCAGTCGGCATTTCTTTTGCGTAACAAGAATCCTATGCGTCATACAGGAGCTATGAAAAGAGCAGCTGGTTGCAATTCTTGAGTTAACTGCAACTAAAATCTCCTTCATATAATTCCCACCGATATCAGCGATGGTACTTTACGAAATATATTTTCGGAAAAATAAACGTTAATTCCAGAGCGGAGTCCAGGTCTTGTTAACTTCTTTCACGGGGATAGCTTCAGAAAGTATTTTATTAAATATGCTTATACTAAATCACCAAATGTGAAATATGAGCGTAATAAAGGATATTGTTCATACTATCTCTTATATCCAACAAAAAAAGAAAATGCTCAATAATAGGTGCCCTAAGATAAAACTCTGACATACTTGCCAAATTTCAGCGATCTGAGAGCATCAATAGAGAGAAGGGTATTATAATGCCCGGAAAAAGTTCAGCCACTGTATGAGCAAAGAGCAAATGATTAGTTAATGTTGTCTTTTGAATTTCATTTACATATGAGCGATAGAACAGCTACTATGTTTACAAAATAATCATAAAACTATTTTTTAGGAGTCGTAAATAACTCGAATAAATATCAAATAAGGCATAGCTGAAAATCAATCATTCATGATTTAGATCTTTCCTTCGTCGTTTGCAAAACCCTCTCGTAAATGCAGTTCAATAACACAAGCGATTTTTGAGTGATTCTATAGGACTCATAATACAATGTTGATGCAAATGATGGCTCAGACACAGTCTCTACCTTTTTCACTGCGCGAATTATGCATTTTCCTCCTCTTATAAATGTACCAAGTTTTACGAAGAAAAAACAATGAAAACCATCCGAGTCTATTGCCTGAATGCAATGTAAAATGGAAAAAATAATTCATAGAAGTACCGCCGGTATCTCGGAACATGAGCGTTGTCAAATGGGTGTCTTAGACATTAACGGCAAGAATACATTATCTTGTGCGAGCTCGCAACCTCTAGACTGTATTGTTACTGTAGCAAATGTGGGGAAGTTGTTAAATAAAAATTATATTTATTTTTGAAAATTACATAACTATCATTTGACCAATATGCCAAAGGAAAAAACTGCGTCTTGGTGGATTAAGGTTACGAATGGGGCTACACACTGTTACATCTATAATAAATATTGCATTTTTTTTAGTTATTTAAGAATATTTTTGTGATATTCATCTTGAAACTATCATTCTCACATTTAGTTTCTATAGTAATTCCGAGACTTAAGTAACGAAAGGCGAGGAATTATCTGCGATTTGTAGCTATTCAATAATTATAATAGCTTACTTACTTATCCTAAATACATAATAATGGAGTGAAAACACTTTTGACAGCTTGTAAGTCACTTGAGGATTACAAATAAAATTTCCCTAAATTAAATTTTGTAAAAGATGCTGCCATATTGATGTAAAACCATAAACACAGTAATAAACCCGAAGGTCAGTTTGATAAATGATGGTAGAGTTCACCCGATGCTAAACTCGACGGCGAGTGAAATTCACACATCTAGGTAGGGGACCCAGATCAGATAGGCTATGGTTTCCCAGGAAGACGTTGCACCCCAAAAACTACAGATTAGGGCTAAGAGTACCCAGAGAGGAATATCCAGGAATCGAACCTGAGACTCCTGGTCAGTAGTCAAACGCTTTACTCCTGGACTACAGTGACCGCAAATATTTTTCTATATTTAACTGAAAATTTATATCACTAATTGATTTTCCTAATAGTACCTAAATAAGCATTAACGCGATATTCACGGCAAAAAAATAAAAGCCTATTAAATATTTGAAGAGTTAATTTTAAGACTAAAAACTAGTAGAGATTTTTAAATATTATGGAATGCATGACAAAAATTAGCACAATAATCAATCCGAAGGTCGGTTTGGTAGGTGATGATAGAGTTCACCCAGTACTAAGCCGGCGCGTGAAATTTACACATCAGGGTGGGAGGCCTTTACCCTTCATTGTGCTGGTTATGGCTTCCCAAGAAGATCAGGTACCCGAAAAATTACATAGCTTGGGTGGAGCTGCAGGTGCCCATTAAAACTAACCCGGACCCTCCAATCTGTAGTCCAACGCTCTACCCCTGGACTACCGCGACCCACAGAATATTTAATACAACTATAGAAATAAGTGATGCATAGCATGTTCTCCGAGGACAGAGCGGGCTTGGATTTTAGAGTTCTATTAAGATTTGATCTGAGAAATACTGCCTATTAAATTTAATTTAAGTGAATGGAATAAACTTTTATTTTTCATGAAATTTAATTCAGTTTTGTCATTAAAAACATCCCTTCTTTTATTGAAAAATTAAAGCGTATATAATGATGCATTAAAACCTCGATATCAACGCTATCTTAAAACGAAAACCAACATGATGATTTTAATATATTATTAAACTTTAGACGGTTAAAAATGTTACACAGGAATAAAATATAAGAAATATTGAAATTAAAAACATTACTGAACATTCTAAAAACGTTTTCGCGTTTAACTTTTGTCGATTTTCTCATGGAAGAGATAATATGCCCTTCCACATCAGACGATAAAAAGTTCTCTGAGAAGGTTAGTATTTTTGGTTCAATTAGATGAAGCTATAAAAAAAACCCACAAGATGATGAAAAGACGGATTATTTCGAAGTACTGTTCAACTTTCTTTCTCTCATTAATTTTACCTTATCGTTTCCGTGGGCTACTTCCATGTATCCAACGATTCCCCTTTTATTGACATCCCATCTTCCTTTACCCCGTCGGTATTCCACCAGGTTTTTCCTTAGAAGAATGAGGTGACCTTTTGTCTTATTTTCTTCATCCTTTTCGCCATGGCCAATTCTTCTATGCTGCTTATCTTGGGAACGTTGGACCCAAGGCCCCTCTCTCCTATCACCTCATAAATAATTTACCTCAGTCACGTCCCGTCATCACCATTCCTACCGCTTCCCCTTCGATCTCTCTGCACCTCCTTCGCTTCGCCGACCTTACATCTAAAAGACTCCACGATTCCATCCCAGCAAACTTTCTCATCCTCGGCTCACTTTCGCCGTCCTTTCATTAATACCATTAATTAAATCACCCCTCATCTACACTTTTATGCTTCCCCCATCCCATCCTCACTCACTTTGTGTTTCGCTTCACTTAAAAGAGCGAATGTAATGCGGGAACCCCCCGGAACGTCTAATTTAAACCTTCGGGTGGCTTTGAATTTAGATCCCAATTTTCGTTTCATCGCTCACCACTTAATCGCATTCACCTGTTTCCATTTCCTCTCTTCACATTAGCGTTCCTGTATCTTTATTGCTGCTTTTCCGTTCTATTTACTCCCTATCAATATCCAATAGCTTTATCCTTCGATGTCCGGACTATTCTCCAGGAAAGAACACGAAGTACTACAATTTCAATTGATATTATCATCAATAAAGAAGCGTGTCCGTACCCTTTAGGTATAACCATATCGATAGCATTTAACTGCATCTTGAGATTTATTATTATGATATCATAAAAAATGATATCATGAAAAATATTCTTTCATTAAACATATCCCGTGGTTTACTGTTCGTAGCTTCTTAGCGAGAGGTGTATACGAATCTGTTTCCGTCGAGGGTTTGTGTTGTTTCGAATAGTTTGCCTCTCTAAACTTCTAATACGAAACTGAAAACCTAATTTCATATCAATGTGTAGGTAAATACGCTATGAAAGTCTTCACGTTCTAATAAATTAAAGAGATAAATGCTCCTCATGCTTCTTTATACTTTTTTGTTTGATGTGATTAATCCCACGAAGTAATCCTTGTTAGCTCACAATAGAGTGAGTGCTTTCATGTAATTGTACGAGGATCTATTTGTTTCTTTACACGTGTTTTACCGTCTCCGCATTCATATTTCACCTCGCTTTCCAGCTGTGACAGCATTCCGTCATAAAGTTTTTAATAGTGTTCCCTACCTCCTTGTTTTTACTCATATTTCATGAATCTCTCAAGATATTTTCTGCTGGTTGACACCTCACTCATATCCTGGGCTGAAAGAAGTGGTTTTATTAATTAGACTCAATTTTAACCCTGTGGGAACCACAAAGAAAAACTGTTCTGGGAGCTCAATTTAAAAAAATAATGCTTAAATTCCACAACTATTTCTGATAAGTCAACAGTGTTTTCTTGCCTCAATCGTTCATTTCCATTCCGCCTACAATCATTATCTAAAACTCAAAAACAGCCCACAACATATAAAATGATGTATTAACTCCACACCCTCCCCGGACTACAACCTTGACGTGGTGGAAGGGCTTGTGCGTTCCGATGACCCCTAGAGCTGTACTGGCGGGAGTAATAAAAATTGCTCCTGGTAGGGTCACCCATGCCAGATAGGTCGAAGGTTAGGAGCCAGACGAAAGGTAGTCCACGCAGCGTCTGTTCCTCAGTGAGGCGGCTGCAATGGCGTCTGACCCCAGTGGGGCGGCCAGTAAGTGATGGTGTCACGTTAAAAACATTATTGAGGAAGGCAACGGGAAACCACCTCAATTATCATTCCCAAGAACAATGTGATGGACAATAGAGATATTTTGAGTCCTGGCAACCACGGGGCTCGGCCCAATCGGCCGTGTGTCGTGCCCGGCAGCGGGGGAGGCAAGGCTTCCGCGGTCGTCATCCCACGAAACCCTTGCAAGGGAAAACCAGCAGCAGCAGGACAGAAGACGCAGGAGAAGAAGACCAAATTAGTTAGAATAGGAACGTGGAATGTTAGGACAATGATGAGGACGGGGAAATTGGAGAATGTTAAGCGAGAGATGGAAAGGGGAAATATAGATATTTTAGGTCTATGCGAGGTGAGATGGAAAGATAGCGGGGATTACTGGAGTGATAAGTATAGAATAATATACAGCGGTGGGGACAAGAGCCAACGAGGGGTCGCCATAGTATTAAATGAAGAGGTAGGAAGAAGCGTCGTCAACATAGAGCAGGTAACGGATAGAATACTACTAGTGGAGATAAAAGCAGAACCGACGAACTTAGTTATTATCCAGGTATACATGCCACCGAGCAACCATAAGGAAGAAGAGGTCGATAGGATATACGATCAGTTAGAGGACATGATTGCATGTGTTCCTGCAGGGAAACATTTGATAGTGATGGGGGATTGGAATGCGACAGTAGGCGAAGGAAGAGATGGTGATGAGGTGGGCGACTACGGTTTAGGCACGAGGAATGACCGCGGGGAGAAAGCAGTTGAGTTCTGCAGGAGACAGGGGTTAGTTATCACCAACACTTGGTTCAGACACCACAAAAGACGCAGGTATACATGGAAAATGCCAGGTGACTCGGGAAGATATCAGCTAGATTATATCCTGGTTAGACACAGGTTTAGGAACAGTGTGATAAATTCCCACAGCTTCCCGGGAGCGGATGCGGACTCAGACCACAATTTAGTTGTTATGAAATGTAGCGTACGTTTTAAAAAGATAAGGCAGGGGCGGAGAGTTAGAAAATGGAATGTAGAAGCATTAAATGGGTTGAAAAGAAAGGAATACAAACAGGCGGTAGAGAAAATCATGGAGGACGGTAAAGAGCTAAGTACTATTGAAGAAAAATGGGAATGTATCAAAAAAGGGTTGTCTAAAGCGGCAAAAGACACTATTGGAACCGTTAACGCTAAAAGGACTCGTAAACCATGGCTCACGGATGAGATGATTACAAAAATGGATGAGCGGCGAAAATGGAAGAATATAAATACAGAATTAGGCAAAATGAAGTACAAAGAATTGAACAATAAATTGAGGCGGGCAACAAATAAAGCCAAAGAAGCATGGTGGAAGACGCAGTGCGAGAATATGGAAAGTCTGCAGAGGAAGGGGGAAATCGGTGCGCTTTACAGCATAGTTAAATCTTTATCGGGAAGTAAGAAAGGGAGATCAACGATAGCAGTTAGAGATAAGGCCGGTAAGGTAATAGTTGACGCAGGAAAGATCCAAGAGAGATGGAAGGAATATGTAGAAGACCTGTATAGTAAAGAGCTTAGACCAACAAAGTTAGACATTGAAAAGGAACATGACGTAGAGGAAGATAGCTTAGGTCCAGGCATACTAGACAATGAGATAGAAAGGGCATTAAGGGAGATGAAACTAAATAAGGCCGTGGGGGTAGATAACATTCCCGTGGAACTTTTGAAATGCTTGGGAAAATGTGGGAGGAAGAGGCTATATGGGCTGATCCGTAGTATTTATGAGGAGGGAATCTGGCCGGAAGACTTTGTGAGATCAGTTTTAGTTCCTATTCCGAAAAAGGTAAAGGCCACGTCATGTGAGGACTATAGGACAATTAGTTTGATATCCCACGCAGCTAAGGTTGTTCTCAGGATCATAAACAAAAGGATAGAGAGTAGGGCAAATGATTACTTAGGGGATGATCAGTTTGGGTTTAGGAAGGGGAGAGGTACGCGTGATGCCATTGCAGTAATGAGATTATTAATCGAGAGGAATATAGAACACAACCAGGAGGTATTTGCCTGTTTCGTAGATTTCGAAAAAGCGTTTGATAGAGTAAATTGGGAAAAACTAATGAGTATATTGCAGAAAATAGGAATAGATTGGAGGGAAAGGAGGCTAATCCGCAACCTGTACATGTCTCAGACTGCTCAGGTGAGGGTGGGAAACGGGGAGTCAGGATGGGCAGTGTTAGGAAGGGGTGTAAGGCAGGGTTGCCCATTATCACCGTTGCTGTTCAACCTGTACGCAGAAGAAATGATCAAAGAGGCATGGGAAGAACTCGAGGTAGGAATGAAAGTGGGCGGGGAATTCGTAAAATCAGTTAGGTTTGCTGATGACCAAGCTTTAGTTTGTCAGTCAGCCAAGGGGCTGCAAGCATTGCTTAGTGAATTGGAAATTCAGTGCGACAGGTATGGGATGAGAATCAATATTAATAAAACAAAGGTTATGCGATTTTCTAGAAAGAAAAAGGCCAAGCTTAACATTAAAATAGGAGGGAAAAAGCTAGAGCAGGTAGAACAGTTTACGTATCTCGGTAGTGTTTTGGACCAACACGGTCAAAGTAGTAGGGACGTAAGGAGAAGAATTGCGCTAGGCAAAGAGGCTTTCACAAGGAGGAGGGAGTTGATGACAGGGACTTTGAGTAAGGATGTTAAGAAAAGACTCGTAAAAACTTTGATATGGAGCGTAGCTATGTACGGAGCGGAAACGTGGTCATTGAAGCAGGAGGATAGACGTAGATTGGAGGCTTTTGAAATGTGGGTGTGGAGAAGAATGGAGAAGGTGAAATGGACAGAGAAGAAAACAAATGAGGAAGTACTTGGTATGGTGGGCGAAGAGATGGGTTTGTTGGGAGCAATCCTATGGAGGCAGGAAAAATGGATGAGGGGGGTGTTGACCGGCAGTGGGATGTTGAAGACTGTGATAGAGGGTAGAATGTTGGGCAAAAGAGGAAAGGGAAGGAACAGGATAGGGTTGTTGGACGGGATGAAGGGAGGAAGGAAGTACTCGGAGATGAAGAGGGACCTGATATAGAGTAGGATGATTGATTTTGTGTTTTGTTAGGAGTAATAAAATATTTGTTTGGTAGTTGTGTCAGTCCAAAAACCTACCTTAACCGGTAGATTACTTAAAAAAAAAAAAAAAAAAAAAAATTAACTCCACAGAGTGAAGGTTGATTTTTATTGGCTTTTCATTTTTCTCGCTATTGACTTTGTAGTCTTATTTTGCATATTTTGTAGACATTCCAAGCACCGGAACCTTTTGCCACGAACCACGGAGTTCATAATATTTTTCTCAACGTCTGATATTTATCTCTGACGATTCTTCTGTATACGCAGCAGTCATTGGTAGGATGATTACAAGAATGATTACTACGCGATGCCTTTACGGGCCTCTTCATCAACTATTCGCCACCAATGTTCACCGATGAGAGCAATAAGACGCCATCACATTCAACACACATGAAATACATGTGGGCATGAAAATCACTGCCGTAGATTCTCAGCGTAAAATATCTTAGTGCGATTCATGAAAAAAATTGCATCCATCATCGTATGAAAATACCATACATGATACTATTGAGCATCAATTCTTGATACAAAAGTAATCGTCTAAAAATACGTCATTTCCCTCATTTTTCACACCTGGATCACCCATTTCCAATCGTATTACATATTATTATTCACCTACTATTCCAAAACTGGACCCTTTATTTTTGACAAACTTAGAATATTTTTTTAAAAAAAAGGGAACGAAAATTATATTTAAAAAATATTTTTAGATTAATGAGTAAAATATAGCTGCAAAAAAATTGATTGTATCAACTCAAGGATTGCGTCAAGTTAGTCGCAAGAAAATATTACACGCTCCATTAAACTTTATGATGCAAAGATGGGAAACAATAAGTTTCAAAGGAAGATGGAATCGCAAGACCAGTCACCTCTCTTACGAAAGTAATCAGCACCACCGCCGCTGTAATTGTGATAGAAGTTCTTACAACAAATCAAGACTTGAATCAGGTATACATAAAATGTTGAGTGCCAGCCAAACAAGGGCAAGAAAAAATTGGACATGACCAGTGCTGTTGTTTCGCGTTGGGTAACAAAGTTCTCATATCAGAACAACGGGTCGTTTGCCTTCAGATTTCTTCGCAGTTGAAGTCCATTTTACCGTAAAATAAGGAGTTTCTTTCAAAATTTACCTCGGTACATGTCTCTTGGTTGCATAGTTTCGATCTTGATAGAATCATCAATACCAAAGGAAGAAAAAGCGGGGGAATCTACCGGAAAAGTGAAACAATCGGGGGGAATATATATATATATATATATATATATATATATATATATATATATATATAACACTTTTTGAAAGTCTCACGGACGTGAATAATAATGTATAACACTTAGCACTAGTGGACACAGACAAAAACACAGAAACACACAAAAAAGAGACTCGCCATTTTTCGAATTTTCGGTGGTCGTTACCACCTTTATCAAGGAAGAGAGGGACAGAACTGCTGAGTTCTGTCCCTCTCTTCCTTGATAAAGGTGGTAACGACCACCGAAAATTCGAAAAACGGTGAGTCTCTTTTTGTGTGTTTCTGTGTTTTTGTCTGTGTCCACTAGTGCTAAGTGTTATACATCATATATATATATATATATATATATATATATATATATATATATATATATATATATATTCTTCATATTCATTATTCTGCGCAATTCTTCACCTTACATCCCTACTACTTTGACTGTGTTGGTCCAAAGCACTGCCGAGATACGTAAACTGTTCTACCTGCTCTAGTTTTTGCCCTCCTGTTTTAATGTTTAGATTAGCCTTTTTCTTTCTAGAGAACCGCGTAACCTTTGTTTTATTAATATTGATTCTCATCCAATACCTGTCACACTGAATTTCCAATGCACTAAGCAATGCTTGCAACCCCGTGGCTGACTGAGAAACTAAAGCTTGGTCATCAGCAAACCTAACTGATTTTACGAATTCCCCGCCCACTTTCATTCCTACCTCCAGTTCTTCCCATGCCTCTTTAATCATTTCCTCTGCATACAGGTTGAACGGCAACGGTGATAATGGGCAACCCTCCCTTACACCTCTTCCTAATACTGCCCATTCGGACTCCCCGTTCCCCATTCGCACTTGAGAAGTCTGAGACATGTACAGGTTGCGGATTAGCCTCCTTTACCTCCAATCTATTCCTATTTTCTGCAATATACTCATTAGTTTTCCCCAAGTCACTCTATCAAACGCTTTTTCGAAATCTACGAAACAGGCAAATACCTCCTGATTGTATTCTATATTCCTCTCGATTAATAATTTCATTACTGCAATGGCATCACGCGTACTCCGATCATCCCCTAAGTAATCATTTGCCCTGCTCTCTATCCTTTTGTTTATGATCCTGAGAACAACTTTAGTTGCGTGGGATATCAAACTTATCGCCCTGTAGTCCTCACATGATGTAGCCTTTACCTTTTTCGGAATAGGAACTAAAACTGATCTCACGAAGTCTTCCGGCCAGATTCCTTCCTCATAGATACTACGGATCAGCACAAATAGCCTCTTCCTCCCACATTTTCCTAAGCATTTTAACAGTTCCGCGGGAATGTTATCCACCCCCACGGCCATATTTACTTTCATCTCCCTTAATGCCCTTTCTGTCTCATCGTTGAGTACACCTGGACGTAAGCTTTCTTCCTTCACGTCATGTTCCTTTTCTATGTCTAACTTTGTTGGTCTAAATTCATCACTATACAATTCTTCTATGCATAACTTCCATCTCTCTAGGATCTTTCTTGTGTCAACTACTATCTTACCCACCTTATGTCTAACTGTTAGCATAGATCTTCCATTCTTACGTCCCGATAAAGATTTAACCTTGCTGTATAGCGCACCAATTTCACCCTTCCTCTGCAAACTTTCCATATCCTCGTAAGGCCTCTTCCGCCTGGCTATTTTTGCTCTATTTGTCACTTGCCTCAATTTGTATTTTAACTCTTTCTTTGTAATTATCTCATCCCTGTCCTTTTTCCATTAACAGCTCCTATATTTTCTTTTGCGGCTTTCGATTTCACTTTTTAGATATATTTCCATTTTTCCTCGGTAGTACTCACCTCTTTACCCTCATCCATGGTTTATTAACAGCCTGCTGATACTATTTTCTTTTCAACCCATTTACCGCTTCTACATCCATTTCCCACCCGCTGCACCTATCTTATCTTTTTGAAATGGACGCCACAATCTACAACTAAATTGTTGTCGGAGTCCGCAACCGCTCCGGGAAGCTGTGGGATTTGAACACACTGCTCCTTAACCTGTGCCTAATGATAATATAATATAATCGATTACATTCTGGGTCACCTAGTATTTTCCATATACAACGAAAAGATATTCCTTGTATACCTACGCCTTTTGTGGTGTCTAAAACAAGCGTTGAAGATGACTAACTTCTGTCTCCTACGGAACTGAATTGCCTTCTCTCCGCGGTCATTCCTCGTAGCTAAACTGTATTCCCCTATCTCATCATCAATCCTTCATTCGCCTACCGTTGCATTCCAATCCCCCATCACTTTATAATATTTCATTACTGATCGTATATCCTATCGACTTCTTCCTCCTTATAATTACTCGGTGGCATGTATATATAAACAATGACCAAGTTCGTCGGTTCTGCTTTTATCTCTACTAGCAATATTATATCCGTTGCTAGTTCTATGTAGACTGCACTTCTTCCTACCTTATCATTTAATATTATGACAACCTTTCGCTGGCTCTCTTCCCCCCGCTGTACATTATTTCTATAGCTATCACTCCAGTAATCCCCGCCATCCTTATATCTCGCATAAACCTGAAATAACTATATTTCATTTTTCCATCTCTCGCTCAATATTCTCCAATTTTCCTGACCTGAAATTGTCCTAACATTCTAACTAATTTGGTCTTCTTTGTCAGTGTCTTCTATCCTTTTGGTGTTCATTTTTCTTTGCAAGGTTTTCGTGAGATGACGACCTTGGGTCTTTTTCGCTGCCAGGCACTGCACACGGCCGATTGGGCCGAGTCCTGTAGTTGCCAGGACTAATATTGTTTATACTGTCCATTATAATATTCTTTGGAATGATATGTTAGGTGGTTACCCGTCTCCTTCCTCAACAATTTTTTTAAGGAGAGCAATCACTCAATGGCCGTTCCAATGGGGTTATACGCCTTTAAACCCGCCTCAGTGAGAAACAGATGCTGCACAAACTATCTTTCGTCTGGCTCCAAACCTTCGACCTACCTGGCATGAGTGACCCTACGAGGACCAATTATCATTGCTCCCACCGCCACAATTCTATATACCAACGCACAAGCCCTACCATCGCGTCGAGGTTTATGTAAGGGTTACATATGTATGTATATGGGCGTTTATAACCCTTATGTATCATTTGAATATTATTTGTTTACACACACATATATATATATATATATGCGGGTCGCGGTAGTCCAGTGGGTAGAGCGTTGGACTGCTGACCAGAGGGTCCCGGGTTCGATTCCCGGGCAAGACACTGGGCACCTGCAGCTCCACCCAAGCTAAAGTGATTTTTCGGGTACCAGGTCTTCATCACCTACTAAACCACCTTCGGGTTGATTACTGTGTATACTGTGCTGAAACATATGAATGAATAGATGGTAGGAACAGGAGGCTAATCCGCAAACTGTACATACCTCAGACTGCTCAGGTGCGGGTGGGGGATGGGCAATGTTAGGGACTGGTGTAAGGCAGGGTCGTCTATTATCACCGTTGCTTTTAAACGTATATGTGGAGGAAATGACTAAGGAGGCGTGGGAAGCACTGGAGGTAGGAATGAAAGTCGGAGAGGAATTTGGGAAATCCTTAAGTTTTGCTGATGTCCAAGCTCTGATTTGTCGGTTATTCAAGGAATTTCAAGCGTTGCGGAGTGAATTGGAAATTCAGTGCGACAGGTATGGGATGAAAATCAATATTAATAAAACGAGAGTACTGCGATTTTCCAGAAAGGAAAATGCTAAGTTAAACATTAAAGTATGAGGGCAAATACAAGAGCAGATTCAACACTTTACGTATATTGGAATTAATTTGGACCAGAATGGTCAAAGTAGTGGGGCCGTAAGGAGAAGAATTGCACTAGGCAAAGAGCTTTTCACGAGGAGGAGGGAGTTGATGACCGAAACTTTGAGTAAGGATGCTAAGAAAAGACTCGTGAAAACTTTGATAGGGAGCGTATTTATGTACGGCGCGGAAAAGTGGTCACTGAAGCAGGATGATAGAAGTAGATTGAAAGTAGATGAAATATGAGTGTGGAGAAGGATGGAGAAGGTGAAATGGACCAAAAGGAAAATAAAGGAGGAAGTACTAGGTATGGTGGGCGAGGAGAGGGGTTTGTTGAGAGAAATCCTATGGAGGCAGTAAAAAATGGATGCAGGGGGTATTGATCGGCATTGGGATGCTGAAGATTGTAATAGAGGGGAGAATATTAGGCAAACGAGGAAAGAGCAGGAATAGGATAGGGGTGTTGACGCCATAAAGGGAGGGAGGAAGTACTCAGAGCTGAAGAAGGACTTGATGTAGAGTAGGTTGCTGGATTGTGTTTTGTTAGGAGTCAAAAATATAAGTTGGTAGTGTTTTCCATCTAAAAACTACCTTAGCCGGTAGATCACTTAAATTATACATACATACATATAAAAAAACACAAATATGTATATAATCTGCTACTGGATTTTTGCTCCAGAAGTAATTTGGTTCTTAAAAATAATACCCATATTTTTGCTTGAGATTATGAAGGTAATAATATTATATCTTTCTTCCTAATATTTTTTACACCGAGATAACTAGATCTCTAAATTTTCTCATCAATCCCTTCTATGCTACAATCGAGTACCATGTGACGCATAAAAAGGAAACAATACCATTTATTGACAAACCCCTCTATTTAGCGTCATCATCATAACATGGAAATACAATTAACTTCTGCAGTAGCACACAAGTCCATTTACTTACTTCAAAAAGATATCAGTTATTATTACTCGATCAACTTAAAAGACTCTACTTTTTACCCATTGAACATCAGATGTGTAATTAGATCTGGCTCGATAAATCGGTAGCTAAAATCATTAACCTAACTATAATTTTTTTAACTCTGGAATCTCCATAACTTTGGAATCAAATAAACTCGTTAGAAAGCTAATCGCTCGTTGACGATAAATTGTTTTAGGCCTATATCCTCCAGCTGACAGTTTCAGTGGCCATTCTGCTTTTCCAGTCACCAGAAGTTTGTGTAGTGGGGAGAGTTCCTTTAGTTCTGAAGCCGACATGGACTAATTCTGCCTTCCCCCAGGTCCTTCCTTGCATTCATATCTTGAGGATGTTTTTACTGCATCTCCCTTCCTTACAGCCCTCTTTCCCCTACAATGATCCTTCCCCGAGGGTCATGACGCCTCCCCTCCCGCCCTCCTTATCCTCTCCCGGCATCATCTTCCCGCTATGGTCACCCCAATCTCTGATGGATTAACTTCCGGGCAGGATGGAGGAAGAGAGAGAACGGCGGAGAGTTTTTTCTTGGAAGACGGAAGAGAATAGAGGAAGGGAACAAAGAGTAGGGGGTATCTGGACTGAATGGGCAGCTAGACCTGGGCAGGGTAGGGTGGAGGTCGGGAGGCAGAGAGGTGGCAGGTTTTGCCGGTAGGAGCGGGAATGAGGAGGCCAATCAGCTTCGCAACCCAGTGCCGAATGACGACGTCATCCCACTTTTATATCTTCAACAATTCCTCGTACTCCTTTATGTTTCTTCTTTTAGCCCCTATTCAGAAACTCCGCAACCTTTCCCCTTCGTTAATCCCCTATTCCTTCCCTCCACAAGTTTTATTCCCGATCCCAAAATGTTCATTTTATTCCTATGGCATAGGAACTCTGATTCAATTCAAACTCATGCCGATCGAATCTTTCAACGGCCACTTCATTATTTTAAGATTCGGGGGGGACGCGACATTATGATGATTATACATGCTAATCTATCTCCAGGAGCATTTAGAGAGAGAGAGAGTGAAAAAATTCACAATTTGAACAAATTCAGGCTTCAATAATATAGGGTTGGTAACGGTGGATAGCCAAACTGAGATGGATTTCATTCTGCGCAGGCACTTCTTAGCATTTTAGAAGGGATCAAAGAGAAATCCTAACAGGGGTGCCAGAACATACTACACATTCATTCGCGCATTTCTTTTGCAGAAAATTTGGAGGATACAATTTTAAGATTAATCAATAACAAGATGAAGTGGAAAAAAAAGATCTGAACACACCTATATTTACGGTGAACTATCCAGATATGAAATATCCTAAGGTGAAAGTGAAACCATTACAAGCACTTCAATCCGATGATTGTTTCAGTAAATTGCTCCCTTCAACCTTTTCTAATGGTAGTCCCTTAGGCTCATTTACATCTACACAATAATCCTCAAGCCGACGATGGAGCAGGTGGCGGGTTGTGCTACAGCAAGAGCTATGCTTACAGAAATATTAGTTCATACATTCATTTGTAATACAGAAATATTAGCTAATATATATAATAAGTGCGAACATACGCACTCACAAAAATACATAATAATTATGAGTACTATCTTGGACTAGTTCATATATATTTTTAGTCTTAAAAATTAATAACATCGGTCTCTTGGGTTTGATTTTTTAATGAGTGCGTACCTTGCAAAGAACGAGTACAATAATCTGTCTATGATGGGGTCTATCTCTACTATGCTATGCAAGCGGTCGAATCCACTAATATAACTCTACATCGTAATAATGTCCTCAGTTTCGCAGGAGAGGTCGCGTGTTGGAAAATCCGAAATCCCAAGTCCTGCCTGCTCTCTTCGTGAATCAAATGGCTCCCAACCTACCTGCTTACGGGTTATGTCCCCTTGTTGAATCATCCTTCCCATCATCAATTCTCAATGATGTTCCTAACAAATTAATTATCTGTTATTGTAGGCCAAAATTATATATTTCTTCTTTAACATATCTTAGTTCACATTGATTGTACTTACTCAAGTCTTCAGTTTACTTCCTCGTTTCTTACACCGACTGCTTGATCATCCAGCATCGACATTCAGGACCAGATTTATAGTATTCTGTGGTCTGGTTTCCATTGATCCATTTTTGATTTATTAATTGTCACGAAATTAAAATTCTTTTTCAATTTTTATATAATCCCTATTGACACCAAATGCATAAACCTATAGATTCCGAAGGTATCAAAAATTTCTACATCCATCTACGGTATTACTTTCTAAATAGCCGCCGTTTGTGCATTAGAATCTATCATGAAATATCTTTCCCGTGCCATTCTTTGTGTGTCCACAAAAAACTAAAGGTCGTGCATTAATTCGTGGCTCTAGCTGGGTGAGGAAATTGCTAATTCATCATTTAATCCTTTAATCAAAGCTTTTGAGTTCGCCCACCCAAGCCTCAGGGAGCACGTTCTCCTCAAAATGCTTTTTGTGAGTACGCTTTTTGGGAGAATCAGAAAATTTCATCCCCTGAGCGATGTTTGCTCATAACCCGTGGAGCATTTATTGCACGGATTTGTGGAATTTTACGCTCGGAGGAGTGACGCTCACGCTGAACATAACCCTACTGGTACATCATGTTTTTCTCCGTGGTCGTTGTCCCTCGTCAGCCATTTCTCCCGTGGTATTATTTACGAGCGCCGGTACGAGAAACTTCAGTGTGCTCTTAGCCTTTATCGATCAGCTAATTACTTTCATGCTCACTTATGTGAGAAATTCTTCATTTGGCCCGATAAAAAGTAAGCACAGCATTTAATGGGATTTTATTTCGCTTTTTTACCCCTTAAATCTGATTTACACAGTGAAATCCTTTGCTTTAATTAAATAATATTACAAATCAAAATGTTTTAATTCAAATTAGTGCACCTATGAATTTCGTTAATACACTGGAGTTTTTGCACTGATATTGTGTTTACAGCACTCCGTTTACAATGTACATTTTCCAGGCTACATTGCTGAGATCATCAATAAAAAGGAATTTTGTTTTATAATATGCCCATAGAACGCGTATGGAAATTTGAAAGCTGGACTAATCAATATTACTCTCGTTTAAATTGATCACACGAGTATATCATGAAAGTATATCATATATGGGTGTGTGCAGACGAAAGAAGAAGTAAATCTGTTAAATGTGCTTTCAAAACTTAAGATAACCAATATTTTTAACATACGATATGGACATTTTGAGCAATTTCTACCCTCAAATGCTTATGCTTAGTTACATAGCTTAACTACATTCAAAGGGGTCGAACTGAAAAAAACATGGCAAAGAAGAGGTTACAGCAAAAACTAAACTAAAATTGTCAAATATGAGTTGAAATGACATTTATCAATTTTCATTAAAGGTATTTTCGTATATGATCCACAATGAGAAACATTATTATGAGCACTACCTTACAAATAGCCACTGATATTAAAATTTCATACTGTCTAAAATTTATTCATAGATCAGGAAGTGTGGATGATCACGTGCAATGCTAATCAGGTCAGTGGTGATATTTTCATGAAAAGTGTGAGATGATTAGATTTCACGCGTCGCGGCGCGCCGAGTCTAAGCATGCATTCCATCCACGGTAAACTATATCTTTCTCACTAGCTAGTGGGTTGAAGCCATAATATTCTATCGTAGATATTATTATGGGATACAACCCTTTATTTACGCAGTTTTATCATCATGTACTTGCAAAATACGGATGACAGCGGAGCAAAAAAAGTTTTTTGCTAAGCAGTTGGCATACGAACACCAGCATTAAATAGTGATGAAAAAGTCCCTATAAGAAGATGAATTGCAATATTATTTCGTCTGTCTGTGTTTTGATCTCGATATGTGGTCGAGAAAGAAACTACTCTCTGGATGCATTCGTTCAAAATTCTATCTCTCATATCACGCCACTGACTGACCTTCCAAGTAGAGCGGAGCGTACGTATTACTTCGGAAAAGTGGTTAAACTAAAGTAAATGCTACAATTGCACTTATTTTAGTTCAGTAGTGAGTAGGGTATGTACCCATTCGGAGTGTGAATTATTCGTGATGAAGTAAGCAAATAAACTCAAGTAACTTTTTCCCGTTCTAAGAGCCTTAGGCCTGATTTTTCGACCATGAATATATTCACGAAACTTCACCTCACATCGGTACCCAAACTGTTTTTGCTCGACTGTGGGTGGGTACGCGGAAGATTAGAAGGGAAAGAGAGGGAACCTAACGCCACAGATCATAGCAAATGGAGCAGCATAATGCCCTGGAAAACCGTGAGTTTGAAAATTGATTTTGTTCCACTCCACTTGACCGTTTAACTCCAAGCTCTCCTCCCTTCAGACTCTTTTCCACGACCACTCAAACCCCTTCCCCTGCTCCTTTTCCCTTGAAAAATTTTTACCCCAAAAAAAATTTGTATACTTTCACCCGGAGATTCATCTCTTGGTGATCCAAAGCTTCGCCTGCTCCCCGTTGGCTTTTGTTTTCGCTGCTTTAAACTCAAGCCCTCCACATACATTACAGTGCTCATACCTACAAAAAATCTTTACCGATATTGTCCTCTACAACGGACGAAAACAGTCAGATCGAAATGATCTCGATGAATTAATCTTTTGCTAAGGTTTTAACACATTTGGAGTTTTAGCTTTTAGAAAGTTGAATTAAAAGATCTTACGATTGAAAGGTACGAAGAAGGACATAATATAAAGTCTAGCGATTAACCGCAGGCCAGTTTGAGAGATTGGGGACAGGTTTCTACTATATTTTATTACAAATAAATATCTTTATTGCCACAGCATATTCCAGTAAGATAGTTCAAGTAAAATTTATTCTGTTATTACTAATATTATGTAAATTATCTTTGTCTCTTGCATCAAGTACAGTTAATAAAATACTCTCTACCGCAAATATTGGTTATATCGTCATAGTGTCCTTTTATCGTCCAATTTATCTGCCCTAATAAAATGCTTTTACTAAGTGGGTTGACAAAATAATTAATTCCAAACACGTCGTCGGTATGAGTAGCTGCAATACATAATATATGCATATATTATTGATAGGAAAATTTTGACATGAAACATTTAAAATGTTTCTTTGTAATCTCCTTGTCAAGTCAAAAGGAGGCAACGCCCCCCAACCCATGAAATTTTGTGATTACCTCGTGACTTCAATTATGTTATTGTTGAAAGTAAGGTTTCTAAGAATCATATTGGTACATCCTCCTCTGTCCAAAAGGCTCGATTGTAACCAATATATCTAATTTCTCTAGGAAACGGCAATACGTGATTTTCACTGGTTTAAGTTTAGTCAAACAAATGTAATGGAACTAATACGTATACACCTAAAGCTGCACCTGCTCACCAATGCGTGGTAAATACTTCCGTATAGCTTTTATGCCTGGTTATGTAGTCTAAGGAGAACGAAAACTCCACTTTTTATGGCATTTTCCTAAAACCCATCAATTTGAAGAATTTATCCGCAAACCACATATGGGATAAAAACTGGGCGTGCGATTGATCATGTAAGCATTACTATTACGCTTGGTAAAGTGTACCTCATTCTCTTAGGTGAGATACCTCTTTAAGAAAATAGTGTTCAGATTTCTAAAGTATCCAATTTACAATGTTTATTTTTCCTGCGTAATATATGCACCTTTTCATAAATAGGGAAAAATCTATTTTTAATTAGCCTAATTCTTCGTCCAACTGCATTTCCATGCTATTTATTTTAGAGTAACGTCAATTAAATAGACTATCACTAACTATGTACAATGCATGTATTAATAACCATATGGTAATGGAAATAATGATGATGCATGTTGAAGTGTTCTTTTGTTTGTACATAGAATATATGATAACGAGGTATTTTCCAAAAAAAAGCGAATAGATTCTGTTTTCGATTCACCCCAACATTGAGAGTACATATTTCCAAGTGATTTTGAGAAGCTCCAATTTCCATGACGAGACGATAAGTGAAGACTTGTGTGCGTTCTAGGAGTAATGTACACCTTCATCACTGCATGGACTAAGTGCAGGGAGTATAACTAACAAACTGGTTATTTAAGAACACAGGTTTAATTATGCGGATGGATGTTAACTTGGACTACCCGATCATCCTGTACACTCAAGTATGACAGCAGATGCATCTCAGAGCCACTTGATTCCCGATTAAAATGCCCTTGAGTCACTAACCGTCAACCGCCTTTGATCAAACAAAAACGAAAAAAATAATCCCCCACCTCACACCATTTCACCCTCTCTCAACAATTTAATTTCCACATCACCCTTTTACCTCAACGCATGTGCCCTCCACTGCCCTTTGCACAGAGTCTGCCGCAAAAATAAGTCGAATAAATCCGGGAAAAAATTTACGCCAGGTCAAAGTACAAATTTCTTAATTTCTTCAAAATAGTATTCTTGTGCATCGACAGACCGATGCCAGTGCCTCAATCAGAGCATCTTCCAGGTCAGCGTGAACCTCTTTCAAGCATCTCGTCACGCCCTCTTTAACATTATCCAGAGTTCATTGTCCAGTTAAATGTTATCATTTCAAGCTCCTTTTTATTCTTGGGAAAATAAGGAAATCTGGCGGGACCACGTCGGTCCTATAGAGAGGATGGGGTTGTATTGCCACATTGTGCTTGAGCAGGCACTCGGTCTCGAGGAAGGCTATGAGGAACGGTGCGTTTTCGTGGTGCAGCCTTCAGTTGGTAAAGATCTCCTTTCTGACGCATTGCACTCTTTTCTGGAGATTTTCGAGGATAATGACTTTATAGCTTACCGTTCACCGTCGGGCCCCGGGGAATAGTAATTTTATTATTTACATTATTTTTCCATTGGAACCATCGTTCTAATGGGAAAAAACATGCTTATTTTTGGTACAGACCCTATAATTTCCTCTTTCTCCATCCTAATCCACCCCTTGCTACGTTAAGGCTCTCTGTGCCTCTGTTCACCTACACTCTGACCAGAACCACCCCAGGCAAAGCAGAAAAAATAAATTAATGATTTAAAAAGTTCCAATTAAAACCCAATCCTTCCTTCCACAGACTCCCACGCCAGTCTCAAAATCCTCCTTCAGTTCGAAGAATTTTTATTTATCGCCTCTATCTCCCCCTCCGCTGCCCTAGCCATCTTCAGTCTTTGAAGTTCTGGAGAGATGATGGAAAGGTTTCCATGGAAACAGTCCCGCGTCCACTCCTACTGCGTGTGTGTGCGTGCAGGAGGGGGAGAGAGAGTTCTTTTTTTTTGCGGTTCGACTCGAGCGGCGTGACGAAGCAAATGAAGCATATATGGCTGATAATACGAATTTCGAATGATCCCTCTCTCTTTAAAAGAATTAAATAAAATAAAGCGGGTCTGAGCCGCGGAAGGAAATTCTCATACTTTTTACAGTAATTTTTTTTCGTTCCCTTGTGTTACCACTCCAGTCTTCTCAAGTCGGATATCCCGACCGAGGGAGTGGAAACTGCAATTTTCAAAAGCTAAGGTTTCCCCTTTACTTGTTTTGATCTCTGTGACCCCAAAGAATGGGAAGCAATTTTGCAACCGGTCTGGAATTACTGGGACTTGAATGGAAATCGATGTTAGGATACACACGACGGGAATAATTAAGGAAATGGGGAATATCTAAAGAGATTTCAGAGGTCCTTGAGAGTAATGACAGAGCATTATCGTTTATCATTAACTTTGTTCATTGGAAACTGCATGCTATTCAGCAGAATTTTAACTTCTCCAATAACAGATCGATTTGAGAAGGTAATGTGTAACTTCAACAAAACGAGTTTTTAAGCATTTTCCTCTACTTAAACATGTTAACTAAGCGCATTATATTATAAAAAATACGGCAAGGAAATTGTTTTTTGGAACTAATTTTACGAATACCGTGAAAACGATAAGTTTTTGGAAGAAGCACAAATAAAATAGTTTAAAAACGTTTTGATGGACCCCAAAGTGCACACGTACGTATATATTTTCATTTCCCGTCCACCTGTTTCTATGGCATTGATATCAGTTTAACTTCCCACAAAACGAGGTAATTCACCATTACTTCTTATTTTCATAAATACGAAATATTGACTTTCAAGAAATATTTTGGTGAATTTTGAATTTAACTTCTGGTATTCAGCATCAGCATATAACGTCCATGGCAGGTCGTTAATGACTTTCACTTATTATCGCTAACTAACTTAAGCCTAAGCCTTTGTAGGCTCAAATTCTTTTCTGCCCCAGTTCTCCATAAGCAAGCTCATGTCGTCCAAAAACTAATCTCTCACATCTTTAACCCCGCCTATAAAGCAAAACGCTCCCTTCTTTTACAGCATTCAGCAATCCATTGGCTCAAAACCGCCTCAGCCAATTATTCTGCCTCAGTCAAATTTTAGTCCTCAGCTTTCTTTTATCTCTTGCATCTTCTGTAAAGCTTACTCGTTTGCCTGACTTATTAATATTCACTTATTTTATAAATCGTTTCTTTTAACCAGGGCTTAATAGTCTATCAATTATTCTCATATCAATTCCTTTAACATCAAGTTTCCGAGCCTTAAAGAACTAATTTCAAATTTTTTAAATCGTTTCTTTTAGTCTTTACCTAGAGAAACTATTACTTCTTTGCAATTAATTCTTTCGTCAAAGTAATATTTCTCCCAACGTCCGAGCTACTTGTCTCGTTTTACTCAGAATTATATACTGCCTAAATACGTTGAAGGTTTCACCTAACATAACTCACTACTGCACAAATCCATGCATAACTTAGTCTCCCTACCTTTAATTTTTATTTCTCCCGATTAACATCCAACCCATACTTCAAACGTTACACTGGGCATGCCTATTATTGCTACCGTTACTTGTACATTCTAATTCATATTGATATTTTAAGCACGTCGCTAATCTCGTTTGGCTAGTCTTATAATACGTATACTTTTATAGTCGTCACTCCATTCTTTCTAAAACCTTCTCGAAATCCATGCTGTACATCATGACGATCTGGTTACATGCTATATTTATTTCTATTGATTCTATAATTACGGAAATTCCTTCACGTGTTCCTTTCCCATCCAAGTATCGAATTGATATTCACCCAAAATCGCTTTTTCCTATATGAAATATTATTTCAATGCGTTTAGGCTTAAGAAGCCTTGGATTACATGAATTAATAGCATGTTACTAATCCTCTTAACTATTTCCGCTTTACCTTTTTCTGGAATGGGATTAATAGACCGAATGAAGTCTGTCAAATTTCTCCCTCGTATGCTTTACTGGTAAATTCATTATATTCCTTCCTGCCATTTTCACCATAACTCTTTATTTATTTAGCATTCATTTCATAATCCTACGGAAGTATTATCTGTTCCTAACGTTTGACACACATTCATTATCCTTATCGCTGGAATACACCATGGTCAAGCCATTGCTTTTTACCGGTGCGTCCTTCTACGTACTTTTTCTCCTTTACCGGAATGTATTTCGGTTAAATTAATAACTCCTCTGTCGTATCTCTGATGCGGCCAGTATGGCGTGCTCTTTCATATGGTACTTCCGGTCGACTTTTTCTCCTTTCTATGCAGAGTGACAACGTTTTCCTGCCGTTTCGTAATATTTCTATTTCATAAAACTACTTCTCACCTCGCTTTCCTGGTCCAATTGATTCAAAGACTAATTTTCCTATTCAAGTCTCCGCGTATTTTCCCCAACACCCAGAATGACATTTGATCCTTTTATTCTTTCTTTCCATTGTCTCCGTAATTATTAAATTCTAATGTTATTCATATTCACAGGTCGAACCGTTTCCATTGTAGCTCTTCCCTACCACCCTTCCCGCGTACCCATCCTTATTTATATTTTTAATGAATTGGGTATTTGTTTTTGTTACATTTTGTATCTGCTAAGACTTTTTTCTTATTCAGGAAATTTAATTATATTTCATAACAGCTTTATTATGATATTTATCTTGATCCTGGAATATTTAGGAATGAATTAATCCCGCTGTCCCATCAACAAATTATCTGACTGGTGTCTAATTGCTTCTCCCGGGTTTTCCTCATCTACACTGTTGATATATTTCCCTCAAGCTGGCTTTATCAATAAAATAAAAACCTTTTTTTTACCTTCACGCAGACTATTTCCCGCGCGTTCACTTCTTTTTCATATACCGTACTTTCCTTTCTCCTTATCTCTTTCTTCAATTACGATTGCATGAAAAAACTCGATCAATATAACATCATATCTCCCTGCAATGTTCACTAGTGTTTCTTTTTTCAGATCAAATGGATTATATTCCTCTTTCCCATGGTGACTTCGTGATGTATATTAGCAGTAGATTTCAAGAGGTGCTCTTATATTAAGCGATTATATGTAACTCACACTTTCTATATCAACAACTCTTCTGTGAAGTGCTTTATAATGTGGCTTATCTACTCGTACTTCGATATTCTTCCACACGTATTAAATTACTAAATAGCAAAAGCCTCGGTAGCCATAGCTTTATCTCCATTCGCATTCGTACAAACGTAACATATCTAATATTCTCTTCTCCCTTTATATTGCTGTTTTATAATTTCTATTGCTGAAATATCAACATATGCTACCATATGCGGTCTTCTCATGTGTCTTTTCAGCTACTTATGAATCAGTGGTCAAAAATGCCATGAGATGACTGCTAGGATGAAAGGAGAGTACGACCCTTGCCCCAACGGATTAAATCCCCTTTTTGGGTGCTTTTTAACTCAGATTTATGGTAAAAATATGGCAACTTCCGGAATGGCACAACGTATTGTAAGCTGATATTTAAGCGTGATACCGCTAAGGGATACCCTACGTATAACGGATAGTAGGGTATTATTTCTTCGAAAAAATTCCATATCGAAATTTCCGAGTCGAAGACCCGAAAAGAAAAAACTTCAAATATGAAATAAGAAGTGCTGTTAATGGCAAGACAAGTTTCGGAACAAGGATTGCAAGTGTGGATGGAGTAATTCTATTCGAAATGATAGTCATTAATTTACAAGATTTTGGACAAATAATGATTTTGTAACCATTTCTAATACGTATTTCCAACTAATAGATATTTCTCGAGAGTATTTTAAGGAAGTGATTCAAGTAAACAAGAAAGGAAATTTGGTTTGTGAGCATAAGCGACAGCACTTCTCTTCACACCGCATTTTCAGTAAATTTACGTGTGCTGGATATTTTTACATAAATAAACAAACACACACACACATTTATACATATATATATATATATATATATATATATATCCTGCACACCAGGTTAAAAGTATATATATATATACTTTTTACCAGGTTTTACGTTGGTAATAGCTTGGTAATTGTAATTGCTCTCTAAACACCGGTGTGCCAGCCGAGCTATTAAATTTAGAGTCAACAAGTTATTACCAGAGTTTTCTAGATATTCCACTCCAATTGCCAGAACTAAAATGTCCTTAATCTGATCAGAAAGTTGTATTATGTGATACTGTTTAGGTGGTGCAGTTACATCGTGGTTGGTTTAGGGAAGTAGACTTTTACTTCTTGGTGTCGATATAGAGAATAAATTAGCTCTACAAGGATCTAAAGACTTCTCAGGATCATCTTTATAATGATGCCGGCCATGGATCTTCGCGGATTCTATTTAAATTTATGCATTAAAGCAAAACTTGGGTATGTCAAACAAATACCAACTAAAATTCGTAATTTAAGGCTAAACGTTGTGGAAATTATCCATCACGGAAAGATAATGGATTTTGAATTAACAAATTTGCAGTTTTTCTTTCCAAAATAAAAACTAAGTGCAGTGGCATTAGGTATTAGAGGTTAAAATTGGAAGGATAGGTTGAGGAATGAGTGAGTGATGAATATATGTAGAACAGGTGTGGGGTGGAATTGATGAGGAGCAAATATAAGAGAGAAGGGTGAATTGGTAATGTCGTTATTGAAGGTGGTCGCAGAAATTCTCAATGCGAGGAATAGTATAAGGCTCTGGAAGAGTAGAGCATATGTGAAACGATGTGCTATAGAAGCATTTATTCATTGAGCAGTAAGGAAGAAATTGTAAAAAGAGAGTAATTTTTGGAAACAATGCGAAATGAGGTTCGATTGACCTTGCCTACCCCAAGAGGATTGGCACGAAAGAAAGGTACGTATATTGAATGAAAATATCTATATTTATCACAATATTCACCTAAACTTTTCACAATCACTAGTAGAAAAGGCAAAAAATATCAAACATCGTCACGTGATTCTCAAAAACGTCTGAGGATGAAAAGGGTCGTGTTGATCCTCTGAGGTCGATTCATTATTCCATTAATATCCGAGGACCATATCACTACACGCGTCGATCTTTGAATTCTGCACAAGGAATTTCCTTCAGCGAAAGAAGCTAAATTTTTGGCAACAGAACATCCACTGCATCTACTTCCTACACCACGGAGACCCGTGAGATTTTCGCCTGTATTGATTTACCCTCTCAATAGCCAGTTCCCTGGGAGCTGTGGCTGGGAAAAAATTGGCTACCTAGATCTTCGGACCTAAACCTTTTAGATTATTTTCATGTGGAGGAGGGTAAAAGTGTAACGAATAAACATGTATCAAATACAGGGTTCATTGGCTAAAGTGTGAAGATATGGCACCATATTGGTTTTCATATTCAATGTTCATAGTTGTATAAAGAACAACAGGGGTAGCTATATTAATCCCACTTAATTGAGTGGAATAAACAGACTCGAAGGTTTTTTTTTCTTTCCGTAAGCGAACTGTATCTGTTCGAAGGTAACTTTGTGAGAATGTAATGTTACTATACAGCATATCTATGTATTAAAAGATGACTGAAACTTTTGAAATAAAACAGCAATTTGTTTTATATATTTTCATTTACTATTATGAAAGTGGCCGAATAATAACGCGTCTTCTTACCGATTTTTGAATTGATTGTTTTAAATCTCAGTCGGCTTTTTAGAAGATATTCCCCCAACGCTGAGCGCGCCAAATATAAGTGATATTATTCGTGCTGCTCGCTTTGCCGTTTATTTCCTGGGCCACCACAGATTATGGAAAACACAAACGGTCGTAAAAAAAAACTAAAAAATAGATCGTTCACATTAAGAATTACCGAATATTATCACATTCTCAAAGTTTTGGAGAAAATAAGAAATTTTTGTGAATTTTCTTTTAAGGAATTGAGTAATATTTGGAATTCGATTCTCTCTAACGAAAGTTTTTCTCCACTGAGTTTCCTAAACAAAGGCTGCCTTCCTCAAGTAAATTCTCAATATAGCAGTGGTTTTCATTTCAACTTGAGGAGGAACAAGAACGGGGCGAGTAGAAATGCGATTAATACTAATATGGTTGCACAACACTGTGTGTATACTCTGATACCCTACGATAAGTTTAGATAATGGAGATAATTACTAATTCTGAAATTTATCTTCGTAATTTTAATTTTTATACTATTTTCCTTAAAAAAATCAATATTTTGATAGTTTAATATAATATCAAAAGAATTTTTTCATTTTATCACACGAAATTCTGTAAGTTTATATGCAAGAGTAACCTTCAAAGGGGGTTTAACTAGATAAATTAATTAAGAACTAACGTATATTTTGCTAATATTTAAACGGAGTACTCATTTAATCACTAAATGTAATTTTATTATCATTTTGTTAGGCATAGCTATCGAGTGTAAGGCATTATAAAGAGTTTTCCTAAAAAAGTCTCGGCGGAAAATATTTGGCGATAACGTGACACCATCTTCAAATATTCAAGTGATTCGGCCAAAAGTTCAGCTGCTAATCTACCTTGAATCATTTTCCCAGAAATATTTAGCGGGAATCATTTGAAAAGGTTTTCAAACGCACAAATACAGACTTCCTCAGAATCGGACCTTTCGATTTTTTTATAATTTTTGATGACACGGAGAAGCTGAATAGCTGTAAATGGAACAAAACATATTCAACAAACTACGTGAAATGCCGCAACAGTAACTTTTAACGGAGTCATCACGGTGTGCATTACAATGCAACAATTTCAGAGCATAATAATCATTCGCTTTTATCCCGATCAAGGTGAATGATTCTTACACTCTGATATTGTTGCGTCGTAAAACAAAGAATTGAGGAAATATTCTTAAAAGAAGGAGTCTAATGGAATCAGGTATTCGATGGAGTCTGATTTCACAGTCCTACGCTCCTAAGCCCTCACTAATATTTTGCAATACATCCTAAAAATCAATATAAAATGTTGAAAGGTTAACCAAGAGATATACGTGAGATTCCTTTCTTTGTGTTTCTGCGGTATTCATTTTGGAAGAGAATACACAAGGAACCTATTTAAACTTTGGAATGTCAAAAAATTGAGTACTTCAGTGGTTGATATTAATGCAAAGATGTGGTTAGAGAAAAGAATAAGTTCCACATGGAAATTTTTTGAAGAAGACCGCAAGGCGGATGAAGAAGTAAGAAATGATATAGCGCGGAAAGGTCTTATGGAGGAGGTAATTTTTGGGGACTTGAAAGAAGTTGTGGAGGAAAATAACTGGTACTGTGGACGGCATGAGAAGTAGAACGGTAAAAGCTATGATGATCTTTAGAAGAAAGTAATTTATGGTTAAGGCTCCTATATATTACACAGAAGCGACTTGCAGGTTATGACGATTTATATTACTTTTTGGTGGATGTCAATAATTCTTTGAAGTCACCCCTGACAAAATTTCGCAAAAATGTTCATTTCGGCATTTCATACTTGTGCTAGGAGAAATTTTTAATTTCGCGACAAAAATCATGTGACATGCGGCACATAAAAATGGTTCAAGAAAGCACAAAATTGCAACTAATTTCAATGAAAAAAAAAGATTAAAATGATTTTTTAGAACATTCAAATATCATACCTAGAAAAAATGCCCCGTACAGCATCTTAGAAAGAGGATCGTTTAATATAGTAAGTTCTAATTTCAGTCCGATGACGAAGTTTTTTCATAATCCACAATTTTACAAATAGAACAATTAAAACTAAAAAACGATTACCTTTGACGTTTCCCATTAGGTATCACTGAACATATTCGAATTTAAAAAATTTAGAGACATACTAAAGGAATTTTATTTTGTCTACATACTTAAGGTGTATTTAAAGGAATATCCCACCAAAAATTCAGATTAAAAAAATTGACAAAATTATTGTTACACCTATTAATTTCTAATCTCACCGTTAATTATAACTTAGAATTATTATTCACTTATTCACGAAAAAGTGAAATTTCTCATGTTTACTTAGACCAAATAAATTTAATCCTTCAGATTTTACGATATATTTTTCTGAAATAGTTTCAAAAACAACGTTTTCATGAAAAGGATGCTTAAAAAAATTGACTTTATAATCTGCGTCGCAAAAATATTTCAAAGGATTTATTTGAAAATATCCTTCAGTGTTGATTCAGGCACAATTTCAAGCCAATAAATGCCAAATATTAAATCAATAAAATAATTGATATCGAAGATTAAATATAAATATAGAGAGGAATATAAAACGATGGCAAGAGTCTACAGGAGCGCAATTTAAGAGAGGGAAAGATGGAAATGATTTTTAAAAAAGGTAATTTCCAATATCACAAAGTTTGACGCATTCGTGTATCACGCCCGAATCCAAATATATTATTTATGAATGCTCACTGAGGCGATTTATTACACCTAGTGGGCGGAATAAAGCGTAAAAATATATTGAATAACGTTCTGAATTGTGGATAAAGTTGGGAAAAGATCTACTCAAACCTTTTTCAACCATGAGCAAACAAACAAATACATAAATAATTGGTCGGAAAAAACCAAATTCGGTGTTGTTGTAGATGAAATTATTTTGGGCTCACGTCAATGTCTGTGGGAAAATAGCTCAATATATCATTAGATTAATGGGCAAACGAGCCTGAATGTAAATTTATCACTAGAAGCTTCCAATTCAAACTATTAAAATTAATAAGAAGATATATATATATATATATATATATATATATATATATATATATATATATATATATATATACACACATATGTATGCCCTGTAGTTTGAAAGATGTCTAGAATGGGAAGGATGGTTTTATGAATTTGTCTAACCATCCGAGAAAGTAGCACTTGTCCTAGCAAAATTGGTATTTCCACCAACCTATCATTTAGGGATCATCACGATTTCCAATCTAAGTGAAACCCAAAAATCGAAGCCCAAGATACGAGTAATTAACCCTATTAACACCCGAACAGATTCGCTACAGTTGCGACACAAAAAAATACTTGATTACACTAAAAAAATTATCATCCCATTCTTTCGGTTATTTCATCTTGGGAGAATTTACTGTAGTAACTTCAATCCAAATGTGGAAACCGAACTTTTTTCCATCAAGACTATGTGGAGGGGTACGGAAAAGTAAAAAATAAGTGCCTTAGGTCTTCTAACCGACTGGCTCCGCCACTGAAGTCTCTTAAAACAATGAATAGGGCGGGAGTAAGAGAGGCATTTCTCGCCGCTGACATGCTCCAAAAGTATAATACTTCATAATAAAAAAGACGGGAATCATTACACGGTGACCCTGTCCGCTCCGTCTACTTTTAAAGTCACCAGTATAAAATTTCGGACATATCTTTGCACAAGCATATGCATACATTATATTTAATTCCCCTGCTCTCTTGCCTTCCAACCTCTGTTCAATCCTGGGGACATTTCTCAGAGCAATATAAACAGGGACCGTTAGGGACATCTTTCATCTCTGACCGACAGAAAAGTGTATGGATAACAGGCCAGAGGGTCAATTCCTTCCCTCGGCCGTGGTAGGAGAAGATCTCACAAGGGAATTGTGGGCGAACTTTTTCAACTTCAATCAGACCACGCGGATACTGATATAATAAATTTCGTTGGCGTTGACAAAGGAATCCTGAGTAGTTGTGTCTGGGATGGAACCTCTATCGCCTTAAAGGGTGGGAGTAGTGGTAAAGGAATCGACCAGGAAGATGGAGGGGAGAATTCTTTAGGGTTTATGAGGGAAAAGAGAAAGGAGGGGGATATAGGTACTGGGATTGAGCAGGAAGTATATATTTGGGAAAGAGGGGTATGAGGAAGAAGTAATGAGAAAGGAAATAGAAAGAAAAAATTATTTAAGATGGCAATTTTTAGTTTTCAATTCCAGCGGTGAAACAAGTCCATTGTGACTTTTTTATCGCGGTTCACTCTTTGCAAGCATATTTAAGCCATTCCCGCTAAGTTAAGGGATCATTTTAGTTTAAAATTCAGGCGCGATATCGCAAGAGCATAAAGCCGCATAAAAAAAGATTCTTTCTATTTTAGGGTATGAGACGGTAAATACTATCAAATTAATTTCTCTTTGATATACAGCAGGAAAGAAAATACAATCAATCCAAGGCAACGGTTTATCAAGTGTTATTTTCCCGGAAAAGTGAGACGCATCTACAGCTCGTCCAACAGATCCCCTGTGGCGGCTGAAAGGGTGCTTTGATATTATTTCGTTTACTAGGCTATTTTGTAGAATTCAGTTAAAAATAAACTCGCTAAAAACGCCATGGGTCAATTTTTCCGGCTTCTTTAATTTTTTCCAATAAAACCGTCTTTCATTCCCCACAATGTCCAGTTCTTCTTTGTTTGTTTTTCTCTCTGCCCATTACAATTTTTATATTCTCCTCCACACCCACAGGTAAAAAGCTCCAATCTACGCACAGCCTCTTTCATCAACGACTAAGTTTCCGCAACGTACATTTTGGCGCTCCATATTTCAGTTCCGACAGTATATTTCTTATATTTTTACTTGGACGTTTGCCTGACGATACTTTCAAACCCGTTACACTTTCTCCTTGTATTGGATGGAGGAATGAAAGAAGGTTGCTGGGGGAAAGAATGCAGGAAAAATGAATGCATAGCATATTGAGAAGCATTGGCACGTTATAGAACAAGAAAGATGGGAATGTTGGGTAAAGAAGGCAAAGCCAGGTAATGAAAAGTATCTTAAATCGAATGAACAGTGACGGACTGTATGTGGAGTTGAATTATGGTCAACGCAGCTAGTAATTTATACATATTAACACGCAAAACATAGATAAGGAGAAGTACCACAACTTTTTTGCTGAAATGTAGATTCACGATGAGACGCAATCCAACACAAACGCGTGCCGAAATAAATATTGAAGGATTGAATCAATAACTAACTTTGGTTGCGCATGTGTTGAGAAATTGTCCTATCTTAATTCTTCTAGTTATCCCACATCGTATCGTCCTAACGTTAGAACACCTACCATCTATCAAATGATTTTCCGACTAAGGAAACATAACTAGGAAAGCCACCAGTCTAGTCATACATTTAAATGGCCACAGTCTGGCGATTAAAAATGAATCCTTTCACCTTTATGTGAACCATTTCCAAATCGTCCTCTGTCTTGAAGAGTGACTAAACAGTTCCAAAGAAAAAATGTCTAATAGTACTTATATTTTCATCTCAAGCATCATTCAGTCATTCAAACAAAGAATTGAAAGTATTTCCGAGCGTATAGCAGAATCAGAATCAGAATTATAATAGGTATGGAATGAGAATGAATGCAAAAAGAAGGTTCTCAACGTTTTCCAGAATTGGGAAAGCTAAGTTGAAAACTGAAGCAATTGGACATAAGCCAGAGTAGATAGAACATTTCATCTCTCTCAATTTTTTTTTCAAATCTGGGGAAAATACTAAAAAAAATTAAAAGGGTTGCGTTTGGTAAAATATCTGCTAAAGATAAGTTGATACTTGGTGCCAAAGGTAAACTTGTAAAGATAAGACTAGTAAAAACTTTAACATGGAACTTAGCATTGTACATTCCGAAAATTTAAGAGGATAAGCGTAGATTGTATGAGTTTTATGTATAGGCGTGGAGGAGAAGAAAAAAGGAAAATGGAAAGAGAGAAGAGTAAAAGAATAGGTAATAGGCATTGTGAGGGGGGAGAGAGAATTGTTGGGTGAAATCCAGAGGCAAGAAAAGTGATGCAAAGCATCACATAAAATGTGGAAGTCTGTGACTGAGGGGGAGAACGTTAGGTAAGCAAACAAGGCGAAGGAAAAGAATAGATTTGTTGGATGGATTGAAAGGAGGAAAGAAGTATGCGGTATTGAAGTGGATTTTTTGTAATACTGGGTCAGATTGTCTTTTAGGCAAAGCTACTCGTAAATCATGCTGGGGTGTTAAGTTTTTGTCTATTCAAAATCTACTAACAAGTCACCAATAAAAACAATAAAGTTATATATAAATAATAAATGGTATTGTATCGAATATCATAGGTTTTTAATGGATACATAAACTAACTGCCGTTTTTCTTCTAGTCACCTAGCATGAAAACAACTTGAAATTCTTGCGCTAAACTCCATACTTCAATCCCGAACACATCTCTTCGTTACCGTCAAACACGCCTGATCTTTTCCTTTCCATTCCTTGAGTACCCAAAATTTTGCTTCCTATTACGGTCTTCAACAAATAATATAACTAAATACTGTCATACTTAAGTGAAAATACACTTCATTCCATCAAAGTAATAATGAGATACGAAATTCAGATTGAAATTTCCGAACGTATGAATATCTCAACCATAAAACTACTAACTTTTATTTCATCGTTAAGTAAACTAAGCATGTTTAAGTATTCCACGGCATCTAATTAAGCCGTAGACCAAAAGAAAGTTTTTGTGAACAGAAAGTGTTTAATGTTTTTAAATATGGAATGAGTCATTATTGTGTACTATAAAAAACCCTATTAGTTGAAAGCTCTAGCATTGAGGCCTCTTTCGCCTTCCCCCTCGAATGGAGTGCATACAAAATGGGAAATTGTGGAGTCGACAGTTTTGTCTCCCGATGAGAAAAGAAGAGACACATTTTGGATGCCTCGTGGTCGTTTTGGGATAGAGAGAGGGAGAGAGGTAGGCAGAGAGATACAGAGAGAGATATTGTAAGATAAAGAGTGAGAAGGGGAAATGTAGAGAACGTTTGTGTGTGAGAGAGAGAGAAAGAGAGAGAGAGAAACGTCTTCACGGCAGATTAAATCGAGACAGAGGAAGAACGGAGAGAAGGCTTCGCTAAAATGGAAAGCCGCCACGGGGCTTTGTAAATAGAGAGAAAAATACCAGGTCCTTCTCGTACCCCTCCCTCTTCTGACTTAATCTATATCGCTGTCAAATAAATGGGCAGTTTGCTTCGCCCGATTTTATTATCTACATTTTTTTCGGTCCTAGGGGAATTTTTTCTTATTTTATGTCTCGAGCGGTGAAGCAGCCTCCCTGATGGGAAGGACGCCGTATAAAGCCTGCATGGATTCCAATGTAGTTGTTGGAATGACTCGCAGCGATAAAAGCAGTAGCGGTGTCGAAACGTACAGGTGTGAAATGTACCTGTACCGATGTTACCTTTAAATTCCCATGCCCGCGGACAGGAAATGCGGTGACTAGGGGAGATTCGGTAGCGAGGGCTAATTTTAGGAAGGTGTTTTATTTTGTAAAGAAAGAGGAAGGAGGTTATGGAGAAGCAGACTCGAGGCTATACACTCTCTGTTTGCTCTCAAAAAATAAACTTGAAAAGCTTCACTTCAAGATAACGGGACATTCGTGTACTCATGCTCCTGCCGGAAGCAAGACATTGCCACTAATATTAAAGGAAATAAAGGCCAGAAAGCCAAGAAAATAAAAGATTGGAATTATTTTGACCTTGTAGGTGCTCCGTCGCTTCAGGTTCTCTCTTAAAAAAACGAATATTACGGAATATCAATTAAAGTTAATGAAAGAAGTCAATTAAATCATCACGAGTCGGCCGCGGCAATCAGCTCAGTTCGTCCGCCAGTTTAGACCGTACATCCAGTCGTCTCTGCTTCGTCAAATACATTAATGTCAATGTCCACTCTAGTTACTTCTATTAGATGGTGCGCTAAATATAAAAAAACCGTCAGTGTAGTGAGGTCAGTTTTGGAAAGCAGATTCGTCGTTCAAAATGTATGAAAGATTTGGCGTGTTCACAATCTAGAATCCGCGGTGTGAATCCCATTCGGGAAACTTTTATACTAACTTGTAGGTGAAAAATGGTTGCATTTAGGGCACGAGTAATTTACTAGTACATGCTTCGGGTTGGGTCTAGAACACTAAGTGAGAAGAAAAACGCAATTTTGTGCAGTGGAATAGTTAACTTTTTAAACCAATATCAGGTTTATATTTACGACAATGCAAACGAAAAATGAAAGAAAAAGGGAACCCAAAATAAACAAAGGATTCCACCTACGACGAGGATTTAATCTTTTGCCAGCAATATTCAACGTATACCTGGAAGAGGCAATAAAAGAAACACAAGAATTGGGCATCAAATATTCAAAGTAAATGGAAAAGAAATCTACATGCTCCTGTTTGCAGTTGACATTACAGCAGTGGCGGAAACGCGAGAATACCTGTAAGCAACTCTAAGTGCTATGGATAAAGTACTGAGGGAATATAATATAAACATAAACAAGAAGAAAACTAAAATCCTTGTGTGCGGAAGGGAGAAGCTGAATGCAGATATCACCATTCGAGGGGTGAAACTAGAGCAAGTGGAAATCCTCCGTCTACTTGGGCAGCAGCATAACATGGGATGGAAGAAGTTCGACCGACCTCAAGCGAAGAATAGCCCAAGCAAAGAACGCATTTATGAAGAAGAGGCAATCGCTATGTTTGAAGAACCCAAGACTGGAAACAAGGAAAATATTCGTCAAGACCTTTGTGTGGAGCATGGCGCTCTATGGTTCCCAATCTTGGAACGTTGGAAAAGTGGACCAGCGAAGAATAGAAGCCTTTGAAACATGGTGCTGGAGGAGAATGTTGAAGATTAAACGGACAGACAAAGTGAGGAACGAGGAAGTATATAGAAGAGCAGAAGAGGATATAACCATATGGAGAACTATACGGTAAAGAAGAAATAGAGCGATTGAACACACACATTGAGGCACAATGTATTGATTAGGAATATAATACAAGGAAAAATAGAAGGGAAGATTCCACGGGGAAGGCCAAGAGACATGCACATAGGACAAATTAAGGACGTAAAACAGAGTAGGTATCAGGGATTGAGGTAATTGACTTTAAATAGAGTAGAATGGAGGACTGCAGTAAACCAATCCTAGGATTGAAATATCAAGAACAGAAAATCTAACATATTAATCTCTATTTTTACTAAACGGGGAACTTTCGGCAAGTAGCATACGTACTTGCCCTTTACTAACTGCACGTCGAGAACACTTGAGTTCAGTATCGTGTTCAGTAAAGTAAAGTTTATTTCTCCAATTTACGATGCATAAAATATTACAGCTCCTATGGCAGTTGTCGTTCTGGGTGTATGCGTTGCGGAATAAATGGCCTATCTGCCGCGCGATGTGTTATCGACTCTGCGGCAAGAGATTAAACATGCAATGCTGCTTCATGAGAACGGGCAACGTCCGAGCTATTGAATCCACACACGTTTCACCGGGTGGGAATCCTGTCACTAGAATTGTTTTGTAAATGAATAGATGGCCCGTCTAATAAAGAGGTGCGTCGAGAAGGAGGCACGCAAGATTCTGGAAGGCAACCTTGGGGACTTGGTCAATCGAGAATTCTAACGTATTCACGTTTGAAAAGATTATAATGCGGAGATAATGCATTATTTCCGTTCGAGCGCTATGGAAAGGGCTCTATTGTCTTTCAGAATATTCTTTGAAATATGTTTATAATAATAATACAAGTACGCAAGTCCACAAAACACAAACTCATGCTCAACTGTGGCAAATTAAAATCCGAATATATTTGAATTCAATAAAAACTTCATGCTCATAATCTGCTGAGATAAATCAACGTCAAAATATAGCTTTTGAGAAATATGTTGCATAAATTTAATATAAAATTCAATAATAATTTACTCTGTAATTCAAGCCTAAAATATGAGAAAATTACAACCGATAAAATGCACAGTATTTTGAGTGAATTTGCTTTCACAAAGGTGGTGTGTTAGCTTAGCTCGTTCCATTGGGCATAAAGTTCTCTGGCGTGTTAAATCTTACATTTAGCAGGGCAGAATTTATTTCCCTTTGCAAACCACGAATACCAGGTAAATGATCCCCTAGAAAATACTGCCAAAATTGCACAGATGTTATCTCCTACATTTAAGACCGGAGATATGAGAAGGGCACCACAATATGGTGGCAATTTTTTTATCACGCCAAATAACAAAATGCTTTTATTTTCAATTCCCTGCCTATCAGAATTAGAGACATAAATTTTTGTTGAAAAAAATTACTCTTCAAACTGATCCATCAACGAGGTCTCCGGGAACAGATAATTATCTTTTCCTCCATTATTTTTTTCTTCAGCGGCTATTTCTTCACCACGACATACTATTCAAATTGACTCTTCAGGGGCTCCCTCCGCTCAGTTTGCCCTGTATTCCGCCGCATACCATGGCATTTGGCACCGAATTAACTATAATTCGATATTTAATTCCAGACATTATCAGATAAATTCTTTGTAATTCCACAGTATTTTATCATGACATCCGGAATTATGCCGCTGACCTGGAAACCTGATGACGACATTGAACGCCGAAACCAGGCTCGTATCTAACTAAATGCTGTGGCATTACAAAGTTATAGTTTTTCATTATACAATCGAATTATCTAACAACATATTCCGTAAAAATTGCCTTAATTCTTAATCGATTTCATCACACCGTTAACTACTTTTCCATTTGAAATATTACTTCCTTCGTTTTCTCCGTCTCTTTCAATCTCGCTATTCCTATATATTCAATACGCAATCATAGTCCTCCTATTGAGCCTTAAATTCGGATTCTAAACATATCCTCCATTCATCCTCAATAAGCTCATTTGTAAAATAAAGGCCTACTTAATATGTTATGGTTATAAAAAAGGGCGTAATGAATTAATATTAGCCTTCTGCACGGAGGTATGTTTTCGACAACTCCTAAAAATTCTTACACATTTCATATTATCCTACTACCTTCTTTATTTCCTAGTATTCCGCCCGTTAACTTGTGGCGCCTATTTTTTCCTTCCTCGTTCCAAGTATTCTCTCTTCTATTCGTGAGGTTTAAATTTGATCTACTACACTTAATGCAATCTTTCCTACTTCTTAATCATTTCAATGTTTCCGTTTTTACAAAGTTTTTTTTTGCAAAACATTTTTTTTACAAAAAATTTTCCGTTTCCGTAGCAACAAATAAATTTTGAAAGTTAATTTGAAGTTTTTGAATATCTCGAAACGGCTCTATAATTCGCTTGATTAATAATTTTTTAAAATAAATCTTGGTTTCAACTTCAAACTCTATATATACTCTTCTTCCTAGGCTTGTTTTTTATAAATTCTATTATATGAAGATGGTTTAAACTGAACTTTATCCAAATTAGTAAATGTGCTCGGTTTAGGAGACATTCCTTCCCTCTCAATTTCTGTCTGATCTAATATTGAGTGGGTCTACTATACAGATTCACTCGACCAAATAACGGGAAATCGCCTGATGGAATTGGAACGAATGACATTAACAAAAACAATATCATTTTCAAAAGAAAATAAAGTCCGATGAACGCTGAGGTCGTTTTTTAAAAATGTGTTTTTATTTGCTATATTTCCCAAATAGACGTGGATGTAATTTTGTTTTAAATAAACAAATATTTTTAGACCCACAAGCACCATTACGGTATAGCAACGACGACGTCTGCCTTATGTTTGCCGTCTCTTTTAATGGGCTTTCCTCGTAATGCCCGCCTGAGGGGCGGCGGAAGCCGCTGAAGAGGGAAATCGGGGAAGTGAAGGGATTCGTGGCGGAATGAGTTCGGGAGAGTCCTCGACGAGTAAGCAATGCGATGGTATTGAGGAGAGAGGGTCCTGAAGAGAGAAAGACGAATTGGAACTCCTGACGATTCCCATTGACAACGCCGTGGGCGCTTTCAGAATCACTTTGCGTTGCATGGGACACCGATGTGAGGATACGGAAAGGAAAGGGAGACCGGATGTTCGAGAAGGATGGGGGCAGGAGACGACAAGTGCACTCATCAAGGGGAGGAAAGGATAGAGAGAGCAAGTTAGGTGTGGAGCAGGGGTGCTGTAAAACGATATACCATTTGGAGGCCAAGTGCGGGAGCCTGTTTGAAATACTCGAATATCTGGGGGCTGGCCGTGGTGGGATTGTGGGACTATTGTTCCCTCACCCTCTATTTCTCTCCTCTTCCTCCTCAGTATCCCTGAGTCATAAAATTTTCGCTTCGCTTATTTATACACGTATAAACAGCAGCGAAGACAATGACACTTACACGGCTATCCCCAAACCATTACGTCAAGAGTTCTAGTATTTTCGGTCCTTCTCACCCATAGGATATACTCACGTCACAGTGGAAAGGGAGGGATTGAGAATAGGCTGCAACAGAAATTGCAGAGAGAGGGAATTATGTGAACGTTTTTATTCAAAATGAAATGGAAGCTGCTGTACGGTCTCTTCTGGCAAATTTTAAAACCATATAGCCAAGCGTTAACCAATACAAAAACTAGAACTTCCAATTCTACAATACGTGTATATATATGTATACATATATACACGTATAGTATAAACATGCTTATACTATACTACACTTATATATACACATACAGCATACATATATATACACACATGCATATATATAAACCATAAACTATTAACAAAGTAATCAACCCGAAGGTCGTTTTGTTAGGTAAAGGTAAAGTTCACCCAGTACTAAGCCTGACGGGATGTGAAATTCACACATCAGGGTGGGGAGCCAGTTCCTTTTGTTCCAGTTCCAGCGTTGGGCTATTGACCGGAGAGCCCGGGTTAGATTCCCATGGAAGTCTCTCTGGGCACCTGCAGCTCCACCCTAGCTATGTAATTTATATATATATATATATATATAGTACAATACACAGTAACACACAATATAGAAACACAAAAAAAGAAGAACACTCACACGTTATTTCTTGATATTTCGACGGAAACAATCCGTCTTCCTCTGAAGATATATCTTCAGAGGAAGACGGATTGTTTCCGTCGAAATATCAAGAAATAACGTGTGAGTGTTCTTCTTTTTTTGTGTTTCTATATTGTGTGTTACTGTGTATTGTACTATTCGGCACTTCCGTGTTACGTCTACGAAAGCATATATATATATATATATATATATATATATATATATATATATATATATATATATATATATATATATATTTTCCAGGTCGGACTGGAAGGTCTAGGACGGTGTCTTGAGGAGAGGTATAGGTTATGCTGGGAAGGGGATTAAAGATACAAGGATGCAAAAAGTGATTGATCGTCAAGGTGACTTCGTAGAAAAATAGCTAAATGATCTTTCCAACGGTGTACAATAAGTTGACATTAATTTGATTTTTCATGAAAAAATAGGGGACCTTTCTTTTCGAATCGCCTTCGTATATTCCAGGATGGTATAAATATGACAAAAATGATAGGTTGATGTCACGGATCCGCATCCACATTTTATCAATTTGACTGGAAGAAAAACGATATTTGAACATGCGTGAGTTAGAAGGTTTTAAGCACGATTCATTGTAATTAATTTTGCAATATCATACATTTAAATCATTCCTATCTACATCTTAGAGAAGCCAGCGGCCACGAAGGATTGTGATTTGGGTGTTTGGTTACTCGCCATTATGCTAATTGTTTCTTCAGTTTTTTTTATTTTCGCTAGCCTCGAAGAGTCATTCTTTTTTTAGGTAATCCCTCGGTTGAGGTAGATTTTACTACGAAACTAAAAAATAAACGTTTTGATCTCCCCGAGCACTTGAATACGTGGCTAGAATTATTGTATCTATATCAGATTTAGACTCAAATGATATTGCTAGTTCAACTGTTAAAAATGTATGAAATCTCTAAACGAATGGATCATTTCTGGAAGTGTTATTCTTTCATTAGTTTATTACGGTTATGACCGAAAAGGGCAGCTTATCTCATCAATTTCCATCCAGAACAATATGAGATTTGATCCATAGAATCCTGAGACTAGGTGATTCGGCACAGGGCTCCACATTAGACCCCACAATAGAATGTGGGGTCTAACTAACGCGAAATTATACTTCTTAACTTTCCACACTACACCTTTGATTTGATGTGGTTTTTTGCATATATTTGTCGGCCACATCTCATGTACCCTCGGGTCACTTTATTAAAAAGATGAAATTATTTAGTCCATTATTCCAAAGAGAATTGTTGATAAGAGTGAAATGAGTTTACATTCAAGTCAAAGCCAATTAAAGCATATAAGAGAAGCCATTGTGCATTTTATTAAATATAGCCACATACCATTTTAATTCTCCATCGATTTTATTTAGCAACAGCCTTATGCTAAATGAAATAACCTTTGACATAAGAAATTAAACGCTGATATGAGTACATAGTTACAAAGGATGGCACATGAAAACATAATATACTATCAACCAATACTCCATTAAAATGGGAACAATGTATATGGAAAAATATGGTTGACATCATAAATTATTAGCATGTGAGCAATAAATTCTCTTATGATAAAATACACAAGGCGTACATGAAAAGCGGTCATATAATTGCAGAAAGTGAAAGAAAAGGATGATTTTGCGTCAACAATTATCAAGCATTCCCGATTTATCGCCGTATATTATGGTACATATTTTTCAAAATGTAGAACTTGTCACTATGCCACCGTTGGAAATAAGGTGCAAAGGTATAATGCAGTGATTTGTGTACCTTAAACAATGAAATGAATGCCTCCCTCTAAGAAATTACCTCAATATGTTTCTTAAGGAAGAAAATGTTGAACATTTGCTTGCAAGCATAAATATTCTAATCATAAATATAAAACTATTAATTTCATAAATAGTTCAATCGTTTTCATATTCGATAATTCGTTTAACTAAGAAAACCTGTTAAATCTTCTGCCTCATGCATGACCAAATTTGTTAATACTCACGTTTTAAAGTTTTCTGTTCATCTTTCACCTTATTTGAAATTTCTATGCCTTCAACTTTAAATTTAGTATCATTATAAATGTTTTTTTACCCTCAAACTCATTAAATTTAATCATTAACGTATTTATTTAGCTTTCCCCAAAGGTTCTCATTCCTATTCGAATGAATTATCTGAAAACTCAAATCATATGATTTGATGCATTTAATTTCACTCGAGATTTCGGCTTGCGCAAAAGTAGACCCCCACATTCCAATTTTCTTGGCGAGTGACAAGAGTCAAATAGCAAATATAGCTGTAATCTTGCTTGGTTTGAGTGGCCAAGAATTCATTAGATCAACCAACCGCATTTAGCTTGGGAGTTGGACAAAGTAGTGGTACCCTTACAATTTCTAGCTTGCCCCGAAATTAAGCCCGGGAAGAATTTACCCTCATCGCGGCCAAAACTTGGAATTGGCGTTCGCTTGGATGAGAAGGAAACCACTCTGGAAGCCGTTTGAAGCTCTTGGCCGTTTGAAGAGGGTTCCGAAGTCGATTGCATTTTCGTCGGAGGGGGAAGGAATTCGCCAATCCAGGAGAAGGATTCAATGGAAAATTCCATGTCCTACTGAGTGAAGATGATAATGCAAACTCAATGATCAATTAACCTATCCGCTTATATTATCAAATCACGAAACGAGGTGAATTTTACATCACCTATAATACTGCAAGTAGATTTATTAAGATGTTGGGGAAACTTCATTGAGGGCGACTCGTTCAGAGGAAAACTAAATCAAGGAATAAGGTGCTCCACATACGTGTAAACCGCTTTTTCGAGCTCAAGTTTTACTTCTCCGTTTTATATTTGGTTTTTAATGCATCCTATTTTCTTATGGGAAATAATAATTAATCATATACACGCCTTCAACAACTATCCAACGAGAATGTCTGTTTAATTGAGTACACACAAAAAAATAACAAATAAATTCCTTGAGCGACCTTCCCGTACAGTTATTATCCTCTAATTGGAAAATCCATTTTTAAGAGCAAATATGTTAATTCCTCCGATTATATAGTTTTATTCTCTCGTAATTTAAGAGGAACGCTTTCCACAAAATTACTACCATCACTGGAAGCTAATTTACTTTCAAACTCTAAAGTTGAATCATGAGACTCGAGAGCTTATGTTAAATGAAGGGGAGTTAGATTTTTTCATGCATGTAGTTGATTTCAAGCTGATCAATGGTTGATACATACTTTTAGAATCTTACAACTGGACTAATGTACGACATTATTTTATTATTTCATCTCTAAGATCAAAACAGAGGACAGAAAATGTCTGCTTAGTTAGCAGCTCAAGAATAGGGCACTTCCAAGAAACACGTATACCCAATCATTTAATAATAATATTAATAATGTACTCAAATAAATGTCTACTCACAGATTAAAATTTACCATTACATGACCCCTCGGGTAAATACACTTGTCAATATTTTATCTAAAATTTGTAATCATGGGGTTTATTCATAAAATTTTTACGCTGGCAAATGCTTTGCCAGTGAATAACTTTGGATTTTCTCTTTGAATTCTTTCTTCTTTATTTATTGACTAATAAAGCTCACAATACTGTGATGAGCACAAGTTCTCATCATCACACGCACAGCATTCCTAAAGCAAGCGAATCCACTACGGATTAATACTGCCAACCTCCAAGGGCTAAAAAGAAGGCTATGAAATAATAACAATAATTTTTAATTTGAAGATCCTGAATAAATAAAAAGCTTAACGAATAGAAAATTAGAATAGAGTTCTGCTAAAATACAAAAAAATATTGAATCTTTGTTGATCTCGAAAACAGAGTAAACATTCAAGCCTCTGGAGGAAATTATTTGTTCAATTTTTTTTCCAATACGCTGTAATATGTTATGAGACCCTTCTTCTCATGGACTCATCTGAAAATCTGGTAAATTAGATGAGGAATTTTTAATTTTGACTCTGACCGGCGGTCTATAGGAGCACCGAAAATGTGACTGAATCGTTTCTGGGAACCCCTTTCCCCGAATGGCCATATGTCGAGTGTATTTCCCAAAACTTGTATTTGCTGTATTGATTCAAATTTCCTCCATGGCGACGGCCATTAAATAAATGCTACCTGAGCGACTTTTTTCCGAATTAAAAAAATTTACTCAAATCTACTGCCGCAGCAATGTTATGGCACTTATTGAACCAACTCATTATTATGGAGAGTTTTGCAGAGGGGTTGGCCCAGATAGATACACCTGTGTTACATTTCTCCGTTCCTGACCCAAACATGTTCCTTTGTTTTCTTATTGACTTGGTCTCCTCACTAGTTCTAAAATACTTATTCTTCACCCTCCTCTTTTTGTACCACCCCTCTGCAGTTCACTATCTTTTTAGTGCATAACCAATGAAGCCAGTTTTTCTCTGTTCTCGGTAATGTTCAATAGTGTTCTAACAAAACTAAATCTCTTTAATACTTTCTCAATTCTTTCTAAGTTCAACCATTTTACTCGCTACATACTTCACCACAACTATATCTGAAATTCTATCCTCACCCACCCTCAGAAAGCTCATGTTTCACGACCATTGATTTGAACATTCCACACATGTCATTTGACCTTTTATTCCTCACCTCCATTGCGCGGACTCCGCATCACGAGATTTTATTCATATTAAAACGTCCTTTGCAATGACTGGTCCTTTGTTTTTCTATAGCTCAAACCTTCAATTTGCTTTTAGAATTCTTCTAATAGTGTTTACTCATTTTCATATTTTAACTTGCCCTGCATTTTCTCCTTCTGGCTTGAAGTTCATAAACTTTCTGTCATGTATTCTCATTTTTATCTTTGTAACAACCACTTTCATTCCGCACTCCTCTATCCCTTCTTCTACAATTGTCATAATTATTTTAATATCCTAGTTGCCATTTGGTAATATTTAAAAATTACGATGATGCGGTGACTAATGCCTTCCCACCAGCCTTCCCACCCTGAAGGCAAAGGTTAGAATCTCGGAGGTGACAGGATTCATTGATGGAATTCCTATTTGGGGTGCTTTATGGAGAGTATTTTAAGTGAGTATGCTCTCCGTCGGATGGGAAATTAAACAGTGGCACAGGTCCATTGGTGCCTTTATTTAAAAGTTGTTTGTTACCGATGTCGAGTTTTTCTCCATCCTTCCCTATTCTTATCCGTAGCAAATCATCCTCTATTCATCATGGTGCAAATGATCTCAGCTGTTGGCCATCTTCCCCAAAGACTGTACCCAATATAACCAGATAATATCAGCCCAAAATTAGCCAATATGATTCACCTTATCTCTTTTTCTCTAGTACTTTTCCGTCCTATATTTTCCAAAATGTTAGTAAGAAATTTTTTCATACAAATTTTTTCTATGGTTAGTGGTATAGAACTGTATTATGAACGTTATTACAAATTTATACGGCCATAATCCATTGCATTAATTACTACATGTCTCTATACTCATATTCTCCATACCACTGTAATTTGAATAATTAAAAATCTTAACTAAATTTACCTATGCACACTGCTTTTCTATTTCTTACATCATAAATTGATTATTTATGAACACGGTAACTAAAAGAAAAAGCAGTGCCACAAAAGAAAGTCTTAGATATTCAAGGAAGAAAACAGATAATTGCTTTTTTAATCAGCATTACTTAATTAAGTAAAATACCATAGACTTTTTTATAGTCACGCAATTTTTTAATCACAATAAACATCGTTTTCAGTGTAAAATATTTTCCTTTTTAAAAAAACTGTATTCGATAAAGCAGTTTTGGAATAATGAAATCAAGAGTTTGTTTTCCACAATATTTGTCATACAGGATAGTGTTCATTTATAAAATGACATTCGGTAAAACGTTCTGAGTTCAACTGGCCATTTATATGTATGAATATAATCTATCTGCGGGAAAATCCTGGAGGCACTGAGTTATGATTCTAAGAACGTATTCTGGCCCTACAACTAAAGGAATCACTCTGAATTGAAATATTCAACGGTAAAATTGGCCAAATATTTACTTGGAAAAGAATCAAAAACACTCAATAAGAATACGTCCAAATCTCTGTGACCGCTTTTCCATAATGCTGAGGGAGATTATTGAGGTATGTAGAGGATTTAGATTCATTAATAAATTTACATATGTGGAACTGGTGTAAATGTTTCTTAATCATGATACGTTCCTTACCCGGAAATAATGAGATCAGGCTCATTGAAAATACAGCATTTAGTTTAAAACTCATAAAATTGGATTTCAAAGACCACTGCGTGAGGATTAATTCAACAAAATATAAGCCAAGATGCAGGAGCAATGGACATTTTGGGTTGAAGAGAACCGTTCTTACCTAACTAGTATGTCACCCGCAGGCAAAATGCGTTTCCCCATTGTCACAAACAATAACTCCCTTTGTTGGTAGTATTGGAAATATTGGTATATTCAAATTTCGAGAACATTTTAGTCGCACAGTGCTCATTTGCTTACTTTCATTTTCATGTCGTTTAGATTGGAATTATATGCCGTAAAAATTTTAAGATAATGACGCCGTTTAAAATCACACTCATATTCTAATTCTATACACCCGCGTATTCGTATTCCACCACGTTTGAATTGACCCAACACATGAGGCAATGTGAAGCCTTTATTTTTAAGGTAAATAATAGAGTAATGTAACGCTCATAAATAACATAACCTTTTAGAATACGCATTATTAACAACTAATTAAATGCAAAATTCTTTTTAATAGTTATAAACTATACCAAACTTGCTTGCTTGCTCAATAATATACATAATATGACCACTGATTATTTTTCATTCAATGAAATTTGCAATTAACTTAATCCAATTACTTTTGACTTAGATATAAACCGACACTGTATTAATTCATTCTTATATTTTAAATGAAATTGCTTTTCATTTATGACTTGTTAAGGTTTAAATGCTCAAGAAAACGTATTCAAGAAAAATAATTCAAAACTGCTAAGACACAAGAGAAAATGTAAAATGAGATCAAATAGTAAAGAACACTTTTGATCACAATCGATGAAGTATTACTTCTTCTACTGGTAATTCAACTGCACTTAGCTTTCGTTTCCATTTCTTCCAATTGAACTAATTACTAAGAAATCTATCACATACTAAAAAATATCCATGATGAATTAATAAAGAGTAAATGTGTAAGAGATTATATATTACATCAGACTATACTAACCACAATTTGTGAATCAATTTGAATAAGTATGCGTGAAGCTTTATCATAGATCTTCATTTTAGTAAGAAAAATTGACAAATAGAAAGTAAGCTAACTAACTAAGATTACCCGTAGCGAAAATCTAAAATGGACACGTTATTCTTATTGCGAGTAAAATATTATATGGTTTTGAAAATTCATCTAATGACGAGAGCACGTGGGTATAATAGAAAGACGTGAATATGGAGGGGGAAGGAGGAAATTCGCTAGATACACAGACGAATGCAAGCGAAGAGGTTCTATAATGACCTTGATTACAGAGAGGAAATTGTTGGGGAATAATTGAAGATGACAAAGCGGTTGGAGACGAATACAGGATGGAGAAAGCAGAAGTAATTGAATTCTAGGACAGGAGAGAGAATGCCGAAAGAAAGGGAAAAATGGAGAAAGGGAATTGGGATTAAAGGTGGTGTGGAGGCCGTATATGTATATTTCATTAAACACCTTAGAAGAAAATAGTGCCAAAAAATATTTTCTATTAAGACAGGCGTAACTCCATTTTGATTCCACGGCTATGTAAAATATTATTCATAGGTCTTCCATTTCCTGGCTAGTAAAACTATGCCTAGTAAAAAAAATTATGTGATTCATACGTTGTGCACATATGAAGTTCGAAAGAGTCTAAGAAAAACCTTCTACTATTTCTAGTGCTTATTTATCGAAGTAGTAATTGACACGGAGTTCATTTCAATATATACGTGATGTAGTTATGGTGTATGCGGTAACCGGCTCTCTAATGGGTTACTGGTTCAATAGGAAGAAAGCGGAGGAACAGTATGTTCCGAGAATGGGACCATATGATGGATACGGCGTTAAAATAGATTATGTAGTGAAAAATATGGAAGGAAAAAATTTACACACGGGGACGAAGCGAAACAAACTACGCAAAAACCCTGTAAACAGATAAATGGAGATTCGTTTAGCTTCTGTCTGCGATGAGCGTCGAAGAGTGTGTCTGTAGCGTTAGTGACGACACATAATCTTCAAAAGGCTTCCACTTCAAGGCGATAACGGCTCTGAGGAAGAGAGTATTTGCACAGCCATTCATATCCAGGCTCCAGCTTCGCAGGAATGACGTATAAAGGAGAAACATTTACCCTCTGTCTTTCTTAAGCGCGTTTATCCACCCTTGCCACTTTCCTTCTTCCCCAGCCTTCTCTCCTTGTCGTCTACTTTTCCCCACATCTTCTTTATCTTCAATTCCTTTTCTACCCCATTTGTGTATGTCTTCTTTCCTTCCCCTCCCGATTCCCCCGAGAACGGTGTGTGTTCCTTCGCAATGATCTCAACGATTTCTGAAGAATTTCTCTATGATAAGCTATATGGAACGAAAATTTGAAGCTACTCTGGAAACCAGAGGGCATCGCGTTAGAATCTTTACGTTTTTCATCAGGAAAAAGGTAATTATGGAACCCGAGGAAAAAATATAGGAAAAAGGTCAAAATCCTAGGTGATTATGCAAATCTTGAGGCTATTTGGCAATATTTTACACCAGTAATATGAACCACAGATGTAGGCCATCACCGACCTACGTAAACTCAATCGTGAGTGATGCACATGAGAAAGTAGAGTATTCAAAGACTTGAAATAGAAAAAAATACGTTATTTCAAATTAACTTTGCAAACATTTTTTTCTTTATCCAAAGAATATGTAGATCACCTCATTGAAAATTCAATAATCTATTGCAGTGCGAAGAAAACATTTGACTTCCGAAGAAAAATTCGGCCGAAAACCAGGTCCTCGGTCGTTCTGGAATTAAGGTGAATAAATTACTCAAAGAACACATTTCAAAAACTCTTTTTCGATTCTATAGATAGAAAGTTCGTTTAAAAGACCTTTAAAGTAAAAATATACAATCAGGAGTAGATAGCCTTAAAATGACTCTAATACAAACTTCGAAAACGAAAACAATGGTGTATCAGCATATAAATCGGATTAAAAAATATCCTTCCGTTAAACCTTCCGAGAAGTGTGGCATTAAGAAGCGTACAATTGGATCTTGGAAAACAATTTCTTCCGTTAACCCAGTTTGGTATTTGCATAATTACGGTTTTCAAAGCTTCAATTTTGCTATGCTAAAGCGTCTTTATCAGTTTTAATGCACTTAGGAATTCAAAAATTATTCCATACACTTTTACTTAATTCCAAGAAACTGCGGGAGATGCCACGAGAGTAACTTTTTCACATAGTCATCCCCTAATATAGATTACAATGCATCAATTTCAGCGCGTAAAAATAATTCGCCTTGACCGGGATTTGAAACCTGATTTTGAAGATATTTCTATATCTAAGACAGAGATGAACTCGGATATCGAATTTGAACATCGAGGGATCCGGGTTTAAATACCGGTCAAGATGAATGACTTTAACTCTCTGAAATTTTTACTTTTACTTAGGTTTAAAGCATGCATTATCTTTACCCAACGAAAACTGCTAAACAATTAAACATCAGGTTTAACAAAATGAAGTAATAAAACAAATAAAAAATAGAATCTTAAACATTTGTCCCTTTATCCTCTAGTGTGAGGCTACAAAGGGATGAACTCGAGGAAAATCTTGGTAGGAAAAAAGGGAAGAGAATACAAAGTTTTTTGTCAGTGGAGTTTGATTCATTCTTAGACTGTTTGGATACAGAAGGAGAGAGAGAGAGGGAGAGGGTTTGGTGAAAAGCGTTGGGATGGGAAATTAAAGGATAAACCTTGAAAGTTGGGAGGGAAGATGAAGGGGTGGGAAGGGGAGACTTTAATTCTCTTCTGCTTGAGTGCCCTCTCAAGAGTTTTTCTTCTTCCAGGCGATGTTTCAACACAAAGAGGTATCGCCATCCTCGCTCTTCTATCTTTTTATGAAGGGCTCCTTTTCACGACTCGCCCGACAGGGTTTAAAATATTAATCGGCGTCATTAAATCGCAAAACCTGTTTTCGGGCGTTAATTAGGTTGGACGTATTTAGCGTCAGCGAGGCGTTCTTGGGAAATGCAAAGAATATTCTTCAGCCTTGTCTTTAGAAGACTCGGGCGAGCCATATATCCCATCTTAAAGGTCACCTCACCATCCTTCTTTTCCTCTGCGATTTCTGTTAGACGTGAATCAACTACAATAAATTGGAACTGGAATTTATCCCCTTTTTGAGTATAAGTAAAGCAAAATATTATGCTTGTGTAATGACTGCTAGTAATTGAGGTTATGGATTTCCTAATCAGTAAATCTTTCGTCAGTATGTATATCAAATAACAATGACTCCTGGAATACGCGTTTTTCCAAGTACCCCAGGTAACTTTCACAAAAAAGCATTCTTACCCGTTTGACTAAAAATCATGATGAATGAATTTAATAATGATAATAAGAATCATATCAACCAAAATTCCTGAACTTAATGTCTTAAGTATCAAATAGTGGATGGAAGACGCCCAGTTTGAGCGCCAGGAGTAAAATAATTACCTTTAAAATGTTCCTCAGTGCATACTTTCACATCCACAAATCGCGAATTGATGCCAAATATACAAGTACTCGAATTCTGCAGTTTTGTTAGGAAGCTTAAGATCCCCTACTAATCAAATGGAGCAGGAGTAAGTCATGAGCTCAAATCTTGCGACCAAACTCAACATAATGTGGCCTGAGCCTTCACCGTTATTCACCGTTGTCCACGGTAGCGATAAAATCGATCTCCGAAAACCCAGCTTCGGGAGTGCTTAACTATTAATTAAAGCCGTTGAGGAATAATTTTCTTTATTTAGACATTCACCACGCCATAACGTGTTGGTCGGTGATGAGAATGCCTAGGGGTGAAAAAAACTCATCTTCACAAGCACGGTTGTATCACCTTAATGGCTGGCACGCTACGACAACGCCTTCGGCGTTTTCAGGCAATGGCGAACATTGGCATTTATATGGGTACATTGAACCCTCCCTCCAATGAAGTTTCCTAATTGATCTTCAACCTGTCGGACGGGTTGTTGCCCATGAATGGCTTCAAATGAAACTTGGCTCAATGCATCGTGCAACATTCTATAATAATAACACTGGAAGAACTAGCTAGAGGAAATTTATAGATATAATTCCACCTGGAAATATTCCAAAAATCTATCCAAAAACAAATAAAATATGTTTTTCTCCAGTGATTATAAGAATGGAGTTTCATTAAGTAAAGCACGGATTGTATTGACTATAGGTAAGAAATATTCCAAATTAGGATTGATATTATTATTAGGATTGATATTATGATTAGTTTAAAGCAATGTGATTTTAAATTCGTTCGCACAATACAGACACCCTTTCCTGGTGATGTATTCTTACAAAATTTGTGCCATCTTCTCCATGAATGTGAAAAAAGATACTTATTTAATTCTGCAGTGTTTTTCACCTAGATAAAAGTCACCCTTCTTAAGATTCTCTTCTTAGAAAATAAGAGAGCAAGCAACAAGTCGAGTATTAACGGTTACCAATTGAGACATCTTCGCAATTATTTTGAAGGTGACGTCATTTATTCAGGTTTCACTACCTTTCAAATACTCTGTGTTCAGATATGGGGCACAAGAAAGGTGGAAGTACGGTACGTCTTTAATGCACTTTCCGCGTGGCAGATGCTGCAATCATTTCACATTTATCAGCTATTTATATTGACAGTGGAAATGAGCAAGTAAAATAATTACTATGATAAATACAATATATATGGGACAAGGTGTCGATTAAAACTTGATAATACTTCAACTTAAGTCAAGACTTAGAGACTTAATAACTAAAAGGCCAGCATCATCAGGAACACTGCAAGAGAATTTGTACAATTTGGGGAGGGGAGCCGGAAAGTCCAAAGAAGCATTGATATATGCTCATTGAACCCTAGCATGTCTAAATTGTTAAATTAGTTGGGATATCTCTATATCGAGTATAAATAAAGGAGCTAGCAAGAAATTAGAATTTACTTGGAATAGTATCAGGAAAGAATGGCAAGAACATTAAAGAGCGATGCCATATTTTGCTATATGAGCCTCATTTAAAATAACCTGCTAGTATTTGGAATTCTCACAAATTCCGTTTTATTGCCCAATTAGATGGTGTGACTTCAGCGATCATCGTGAAACGTATTACTAGCTCCATCGCACTATGGTGCTAGGATGGTGGTGAATATAAAATCATAAAGATCAAGGGTATGACTGACATACCTGTATTCAGGGTGCCGATTTTCCCGTAAGCAATAAGGCATCCACATAACTCGATCCGACCGCTCTACGCAGGAACATATGTATTATCAAAATTCTCAGTACCCCAGAATGTTGCTACTTCCTCGTATAACTCTTATTTTATTGTTATTAGTACCTTTTCTTGCGAACAGAGATATTTCACGCTGATATTCGGTAGTTAATGTAAATGGACGTAGCAACATCTTCGATACTGGAAATATTTTTAATTTTATTGTTAATAAGCAATTAATAAAAACTTTAAATTGATTTTACTGGCTTCATGTGTCATAACACCCTCCCACACATCCTAGTGGTGCCTGGCAGGTTCTTATGTAGACGAAGAGAGATCGCCATTCAATTTTATTTACTTCTAAACTCACTTTAAAATTGTATTCTCTTCAAAATGCATCATATTTTTCTTCATTTATTTCGCATTGTAAGGCTAAGATATCTTAAATATAAAACTTTCAAATATAACGCAACACTTAAGTCGAAATTGAAGTTTAAGTGATCATTTGTAAGGGCTATTCATGCCTCTTTTACCTCAAACAGATTTTTGATAATGCAAAACAAGGGTAAAAGCTAGGTCATGTAATTACAATCAAACCCTGCCACATTACTGTACGATTAAATTGTAATACTTCTTTACCACGTAACGTGCACGAGGCCTGTTGGGTGCAATAAAAACACAGATGTAATAAAAGATCTTTGCTAATAGAGGTTTTCATGACCGTGATTACATCTCGTCCGGGATAAAGCCTTGGTCCAAAGAGTACATTTTGAAATATTCAATACAGATGTGATATAAATTTGCTAATTGAGGTTTGCATGACCGTGATTACATCCACGTTCGGGATTTAGGCCTGGTCCAAAGGGAACATTTTGAAATATTAACAAGACCCGGAGCGATAATATGCTTTTGCAAACAAATCAAATCAGAAAGTATATATCAAGACGGTCGAGCCTTAAAATTATATCACTAAACAAAGAGAAAATCAAGAAGTCCAAGGTTAGCTCAGGGTAGCACTATGTATGTGCGTATATATATATATATATATATATAATGATGCATCATTATTAATGTGTTATATATATATATATATATATATATATATATATATATATATATATATATATATATATACGTATATATATAATGTATAACACTTAGCACTAGTGGACACAGACAACCTAGTGCTAAGTGTTATACATTATTATTCACGTCCGTGAGACTTTCAAAAAGTGTTATACGTATATATATATATATATATATATATATATATATATATATGTATATATGTATATATATATATATATATATGTGTGTGTATATATATATATATATATATACGTATATATATACATATACATATATATACATATATATATATATACACGTGTATATATACGTATACATATATATATATATATACATACATATACATATACATATATATATACATATACATATATATATATATATACATACATATACGTATACATATATATATACATATACATATATATATACATATATATATATACATACATACATATACATATATATATATATATATGTATACGTTCAACCTCCCATGGACTACACCCTTGACGTGGTGGGAGGACTTGTGCATTCCAATGACCCCTAGAGTTGGGCTAGTTGGAGCAATTACCTTTCCCCTACAGGGTCATCCATGCCTAGGTTAGGATCTAGTCGAAAACCCGACCAACAGATTGAGAGTTAGGAGCCAGACAAAAGGTAATCCTTGCAACGTCTGTTCCTCAGTGAGGCTGCCCCAAAGGTGTTTGAAGATGATCAAAGGCCTCCCAGTGGGGCAGCCATCGAGCGATGGCGTCACGTTAAAAACACTATGGAAGATTCAACGGGTGACCACCTCAATTATTATTCCCAAGAATTTGACGATGGACAGTATAGAGAATATGAGCCCTATAACTATGGGCTTCGGCCCAATCGGCCGTGTGTCGTGCCTAGTAGAGAGAGAGGCAAGACTTCCACGTTCGTCAACTCACGAAACCCTCGCAAAGGAAAACCGACAGCAGTAGGACCAAAGACGCAGAAGATGAACACCAAAGTTAGAAAGGAACTCTTAATGCTATGACACTGTTCAGGAGAGGAAAATTAGAGAATATTAATCGAGAGATGGAATGAGAAAATATAGATATTTCAGGTTTATGCGAGGTGAGATTGAAGGATACCGTGGATTACTGGAGTAATAATTATAGAATAATATACAGCGGGGGGACGAGAGCCGACGTGGGGTCGCCATAATATTGAATAAAAAGATAAGAAGAAGCGTAGTCAACATAGAACAAGCAACGGATAGAATATTACTAGTAGAGATAAAAGCAGAATCGGCGAACTTAGTCATTGTTCAGGTACACATTCCACCGAGTAACCATATAGAGGGAGAGGTCGATATGATATACGATCATTAAGAGGACATAATCGCGTGTTCCTGCAGGGAAACATTTGATAGGGTTGGGGGATCTGAATGCGACTGTAGGCGAAGGAAGAGATGGTGATGAGGTGGGCGACTACTGTTTAGGCATGAGGAATGACCGCGGGGAGAAAGCAATTGAGTTCTGTATAAGACAGGAGCTAGTCATCGCGAACACTATCTTTAACCACCACAAAGAGTGTACGTATACATGGAAAATCCCAGGTGGATCAGAAAGGTATCAGTTGGATTATATTATGGTTAGGTAAACATTCAGGAGCAATCTGATAAATTCGACCAGCTTACCGGGAGCGGTTGCGGACTCTGACCACAATTTACTCTATGAAGTGTAGAGTTGGTTTCAAGAAGATAAGATAGGAGCGGCGGGGTGGGAAATAGAATGGTAGGTATCGTTTTATGGTTATATATTAATATATATGTATATGTGTGTGTATATATATATATATATATATATATATATATAATAACGTGTGAGTGTTCTTCTTTTTTTTGTGTTTCTATATTGTGTGTTACTGTGTATTGTACTATTCGGCACTTCCGTGTTACGTCTACGAAAGCATATATATATATATAATCCCGGTCTAGGAAATATTTTTGCATTCGTGATCTGCTTGATTCCGCCTTCCCCACCTCTCCTGTGCTCGTCCTTTATGTATGTTCCTATCCCTTTTCCTTATATCTTTTTCTTTATAAATGAGTATTTGTTCGCCGTTTGGCGGGATTTCGTGTTTGAATGTGTATATATATATATATATATATATATATATATATATATATATATATATATATATATATATATATATATATATATATATATATATATATATATGTATATATATAATATATATAATATTTAATTTAGCGAAGGAGTTATGCTACAATAATACATGACTTTATTGAATCAACCCCTGTCACTAATCATTATTTTTCAAATTCTCTTTTAAGGACACATCTGAGAGGAAAATACGGCATTGGCACCCCTTTCTTGATTCGATCTTTGAGAAATCCTAAGTAGCGGTACGAAGAAAACCTGATCGAAGAGTAAGGTATGAATCACATTTAATTTTTTGAACCGTCAATGTGTTAACATTTAAAGAATTTACAGGAGTGAAACTCCTTCAAAATTCGTCGGCCAAAACTTGATAAAAGTTATGTAAAAGTTTATGTCTCTTTCAAATGGCGAGAAATGGATAAATATTATTCTTATTGAGAAAACGAATATATTGAAATATAAATTAGTTATGGTTGGCAGTTACCAAGGAAAAATTCAAATAGAATAAAATGAATATGTTGTAATACTTTGATAAATATCAAGTAATCCCTAAAAACGTTCACTGGGACTAGTCATTCAGATTGGCGGAGAACGGACCACATAATTTCTATAATATTGCCTAGAGCATAAAAAAACATAGCATTATAAAAGGGAGCATATCTGTAACATTGCGTAGATCATAAAAAAATGTATTGCATATAAAAAAGCTGCACCCTGAAAATTACATAGAAATCGTATTAAAATAATTAAAATGGTTAAAAATTGTGAATATTCAAACATTGAGCATGTTCTGAACGAACTGCATATAGAATTCTCTTGGATTAGCTTGCACAGAAGCCCTTTCACTTTTTCCCTCTTTCAATAATGCTTCACTCTGTGAAGTACCCTTAGTATTTGTTCGATCTTATCACTCTGTTATGACTAATGCACCTAAATCAACCTAACCTATTGCAGTATACGGTGATATATCCGTCAATCTGTACTCCAATAGTTATTGACGTTTCTTCAAAAAGAATGAATGAAGCTCACTTTCACTGATAGCGAGAGGAACCCAATCGTACGGAGACATGTCACTACAGTCACGTTTCCGTGGTAACGTGATATGGATGCGCTTGGAGAAGGGAAGAGTCTTTTCAATATCCGATACTCGATAGGTTTATAGTTAATATTTACCCCACATTCATAAGTAATAATCCCTTTAAGCCTCAGGTAAATGTGCTTTTCATAGAGGTCGATGGAATTCAGCAGCAAAGCGGGATATTCTGGCAATATGCCACCGGGCGAAGATTTTTGATAGAGCACTTACCCTTTCAATCAGTACCTTAACCTTTTCAACTTTGGACGTATCGACTCGTTGTCACGTTTGCCATACTCGCAAATACAATACATGATGAATTAATAATAATATCCAAGAGGGGTTATTTTAATTTGACTATAAAATTCATCATATTTGATATTGCTCTTTTTCTTCGAAAAAAACGGATATTTTCTCTTATTTTCTTAATTATTTACTTAATTCTTTCAGATGACACGAAAAAGTGTTCTTCTTCCATTATATTTTTTTTAAAGCGAAGACGGATTTGTCATAAGCATGAGTGTTAATTAAATTCAGCTTGTATGGTGTAGGCACTGTTGATACGTAATTAGTTTTAATGGTTAGAATGTGTGAAATTGAATTATTGTTTAAAGTTGGATTGATAAAATCTGCAATTGACGAGTACGAATGAATTATGCGTCATTTTGTTAGAATCAATTCATGCAAATGAATAACAATAAACGAGAAAAGAATAGGTGAATAATTTGGGCAAAAGTAACAAAACAGTAATGTTGTAATATTACTAGGTGGCTCGTCAAATGAAACGTACTCGTGAAAAATTACTTGGATATAGTAGAAGAGATACGCGAGGAGTGAGAGCTGTGCTGGAGCATTGAATCAAAGGAGAAATCGGTAAAAATGAGTATCACTATAGAGAAGCACATGAGTTACTAAAAATTTCAAATTTTCCACTTTCAATTTCCTATTCTCTCCGCGCCGTTAGAAAGCTCCCTCGCTCGTATGTTAAGCCTTCAAAGGCTTAGAGCGTCACGTAAAATATATCGAAGTGATCTCATGGCAATAATTCTCTCGCTAAGGAGAATTTCTAAAAATAAAAATTAAATTAACGAGATAGCCCCATATTTCTCTCTCTTTTCTCAAACCCCAAATTCTAACCTTATCACGAGGGTTTGAATCACTCACCTCGTTGCTCTGGAAATTATTCCGCTGCAATCATACCGTTGAGATTTACCATGGATGCAGTTCATTCTTTAAATAGATTACTGCAGGAGAAATTCGTTTAGTAAAAATTAGTCGTATCTCCAATACATAGTGGTTTTCTTAGAGTCATAAGTCATACTATATTCTTTAGTCATAGCCAATAAAGTAATTTTCTTAACGCTGAAAATCTTTTTGGACAAGAATGTCTTGTGCATTTACTTGGGAAGGCCCAGAAGTCCCCAGCCTGGCCTAGAGATGGCGGTAGTTTGAATAATACCACTGTATTAGAAAGCATTCAATCTATAAAGTATATGCTTCAAATGTGAAGACGCTCCGATGCTTATTATTTGCTTGACAGCCATCAACTGTGAACGTTTTCAGTGAAAATTGAGAAAATTGATCATCGCTATGTGATACAATACTTTTATTTGAAAGACCTCAGCCAAACCAATATAAAAGCTGAACTGGATTCTACTTTCGGCGAGTCTGCTCCTTTGTTTACAGCAGAAGAATATTGGGCAACAAGGTTTAAACGAGGCCGTACAAGCTGTCAAGACGAGCATCGTATTGGTCGACCAAATGAGGTGACGACTCCAGAAACGGTGAAGAAAATCCACAGAGTGCTACTGGATGATCGTCGACTGAAAGTGCGCGGGCTAGCAGAGATAGTAAGTATTTCAAAAAGTGCAGCACATCGCATATTAACTGCAAATTTGAACATGAGAAAACTATGAGCTAAATGGGTGCTAAACACTCGAGCAAAACCAGTATCGTGATGATGTTTCAATTGAGTGTTTAGACAAGTTTAGCAAACAGCCACAAAGCAGAATTTTTGCGCAGTTTCATAACCATGGATGAAACATGGGACCATTACTTCACACCCGAGACAAAAGAATAATCAAAACAATGGTTTTCAAAGGGAGAGCTGCCTCCAAAGAAGGCAAAGACTGTTTCATCTGCAGGCAAGGTCGTGGCGTCGGTTTCTTGGGATTCCCGTGGGATAGTTTTCATTGACTTTCTTGAAAAATGAGAAAATATCAACGAGTATTATGCAAACTTATTGAGCCCAACGTTTGAGTGAAGAAATCAAGAAAAAGCGGCCGCATTTGGCTAAGAAGAAAGAGATGTTTCACCAAGACAACACACCAGCTCACAAATCCGTTATTGCAATGGCCAAAATTCATGCATTAAAGTTTGAATTGCTACCTCATGCACCCTATTAGCCAGATTTAGCCCCCTCTGAGTATTTTCTGTTCGCAAACTGGAAAATTTTGGCTCGGTGGTTAAAGATTTTCCAACAGTGAAGAAGTGATGTCGGTAGCTAATGGCTATTTAGAGGAGCAAGAGAGTTATTATTAAAAGGGTATCGAACTTATTGAACATCGCTGGGAAAAGTGTATAGAGCTGAAAGGAGCTCATTTTGAAAAATAATGGGACAGGTACTTTTAGGATTACCGTCCTACATTAGTTAATATTGCGTACTGTTAGTTATTGATTTTTGTATTTTCAGTTACAGTTACTTCCATCAATATGAAGATTAGGTTAGGAAACTTCAAATTATCGCAATACTAATTAAACAAGAAAAATGGATTTACGATATTCTCATTTTACTTATATCACAGTTTGCAAAACCACAACAGAATGTGTGGTCAGACATGTCTGCTCATAAGCTCTATTAAGGCAGTTGTAAAGGTGTTATAAAATAAATAGCATATGATATTCTAATACATGACAACTATTTTACTTTAATGGGATCGTGATGCGTGCTACACATACACTAACTGTATATGGAGCTTAAGAGTCTGTAGTTTACCTGTTATTATTATGTTACCTGATATCCACTCCTACGATACAAATATTGTTATGTTTGATACTTGAGTTCCTGACATGGATTCTATATCATAATCCTGATTGAGAGCAGAGATTTCCTTTCTCTGATATGGTTATGATATTCATAGTCAATGGAGAGTTTATTGCTAGAATCGAGCTCTTACGGCCAGTATTATTGAATAATTGAAAAACTCCAATAGCCGTAAACAGTTTACCTTTCAAAACAAACTACAAATGAGATTAGTTGGCAAACGCCACAAGTCAAAGGATGGGGTAAATGGTAAATAAGGGAAGGGATAAGAAAATCGAATACAAATACGCGTATTTCGGCCACAAAGTAGCCCTCTTCAGCGTGCTGAAGGTGAATCTTCACGACAATACAAGTTGAAATGAGAACAAATAAGGGCATCCCAAGAATATATAGTGAGAAATGCCGGGGGTTGAGGTTGGTAGGGTGGGTCAAAGGGACGGGAACCAATAGCCTGAACTGACAGTTGAGGAGTTTGAGAATTCTCAACTGTATGTTTGCATTTTCAATTTCTTTTTTCAACCTGGAAATTCATTCAATTAATCTTACTTCGAGTAAGAACATACATACTTGAAATTTAAAAGAACAGCCATCGACAAAGAAAAGCAAACATTAAGAATGAGAAAATTCATATGGCTGTAACGATAAAGCTTTCTACCATTATGAGATAATGATGAAATTATTTTGAATCCAATGAATTTCTCTTTGTTACATAGATATTCCCATTTACCTCACATTCTTCCTCTTGGGAAAGTTTTTATTGCCTCAAAAATTGACCAATTATCAGTGATTCTGTCAATTCCACCCATATTCTTGATTATTTCCTCAATTAAGATTTCTCATATATCACGATACTATCACCTACAGTATCAAACCAATTATTCTAGTACGTACAATTAGATGGTTTCAATATTGCAAAAAATTTAGTATTATTATTGAAAGGAGCAATTTTGTCCAACCATTCATGTCATAATACCAATATCAGTTGGAGTGGACATTTGTTACTTTCACTTGGAGGAAGCGAATTTTGCATTTTTCTGTGTGACTGCGATGAATTTAAAAATTATAAAATGCTCAAAATTTCACTTCATGCAATTATTAAAGATAATAAAACGAATTCTGGTTATAGTACCGCACCATCATGGTTGAATCATCGGTTATTAATGGTATTTATTATGTGATTTGATTCATTTGTCGATATTTTGTAGAGCATTACAAACAATTACAGGCCTGAAGCAGACTGCAGACAATTTAATTTCCTGCGGTAATACATCAGTCCCGTCATAATCTAACATGTAAAAAATAAACTCGAATAATGAACTACAGCGTTAAAGTTGAGATAGCGTTTTACTTGAACTACCTGTATGCAAATTTGCACAATTGGAAATGAACCATAATTGAGAATAATCAAAATGAGCCGGCTGCCCCAGATATAGATACCGTTTAGAAAATCATAGAATTATTATAATCCGATATCAACTAATTATCAGCTGAGAAGAAACTCTAATGAGTCTGATCGGTGATTTTTAAATATTCATGCCATTTCCGAAGGTTTTGTTATAATAATCCGATTTTATTATCACGTTGAGAAACTTCGCTTCGTTTCCCACAAAAAAATGAACTTTTTCTGTTTCTCGTCACGAGCATAATTTTTTCCGCTGAATAAAAACTTTTAACTCTCCCATTTCAGTTTTATGAAAAAAACCTTGAGAACGGGTGGCTACCTTTCTCTCACTCTCTCCATTTTGGTTTGATGCTCCCTGACATTTTCTAACGAAGGGGAAAAAGGGTTCATTAACACGCATGGAACGGAACGGAGAAAGGAGAAACGGTTACTGAGTTTTTTCCGCTCCCCTCGCCTTTTTCACCCAATTCCAAGGATCCAAGTCGAAAAGGTTTATTTACCTGCGAACCATGCAAACCGCCCGACCCTAAAACAACGCGGGAAAGCGGAACGGTCATATATTCCAGAATAAATCTCGGCTTTGAGACGTGCCGACGGTGACTCCTACGAGCCGCGGAACCTGGCATCGCAGAGCTAAGGGGCTGCTGTACTACTTGACATTTTTCAGGGAAATGTGAGTGGGCGTGCAGAATGATAGTAACTAGGAGCGTATGAGAGCATCCGCAACCCACTCTTTCATTCGTTAAATCCTGCATTCGCGAAATGAGGGTGATACAGGCTGATGCTTGGTCTATACGTTTCGTAGAAATAAGACCACAAAAATAATTAGTTTATGACGTTTTGTCCATATCCATAAAAGAAATAGTGAATAAAATTACAATTTAATCAGGACCATATTACCATACAATTAATGCTGAATATAATCGAAATCTACGGGCCAGAGTAAATTTTGAGTGAATCCAACGCCTAAGCTCTGCCACATTTCTTATCCCCAGCCAATGAAAAACAGAACAAAATAAGCCATTCCTCCAATTTATGTAATTAAAATAGCTGCATCCCATCAAATGCTAATCCAATCGCTATGGATCCAATTTTCTTGCTTTCGTTGCATTTCTCCCCACAATTTTCTCTCCTCCCGTACCATGTACATAACTTCTTCCTTTGTTTTATTATTTTCATCCATTTCAATTTTTCTATCCACCTCCACACCCGTCTCTCAAAGACTTTCAGGATACGCTTATTCTCTTGCGTTACCGATCTAGTTTCTGCGTAGTGCAATACTTCACTAATTGTATTCTGTAACGAATAATTTAAATTACTCCCTATTGACGTGATTTTCCTATATCGACGGCGATACACAATATAATGCATAGGGTTTACTTCCTATAAATCTATGAAAGTTACTATTTGTGGCCAAATGGACATTGTCCAATAATTTTAATATTGAATAGGAACGCTCTTGAAATCTAGATTGGTTGGTGGAATCTACGTATCTAACCGCTGCCAACGTTTAAGAAAGTAGCGGCGAAGTAAACGGTGTCGATATATTATGACGAGATTCGTATACTGATAATCGGTCGTCGAATTACAAGAAAGTTACAAACCTTCCGTGGATTTGGAGGTAAAAATTAAAACTTCTTTCAGCTTCGTTTGAAGGTAGGCTAAAAGTATTTAAGAAGAATAAATGAGTATCCTTTTAAATAGACAATTATTTGTACTACTTTAGACGAGGCTATCAATTTTTAGAACTCAGGGGTTAAAAATCCTTGATTTCTATGCCTTCAAGTTTGTTTATTATCAATAAAAACTTAAGCGATACATATTCGCCTAGATCTCATAAATACAAATATTTTAAATTAAAAGTGCAGAATAACCCAACGATTTAATAATCCAAGAATAAGTATTAAAATCATAATTCACAAAAATAAAGATAATGCAGAAAAATTAGAAGATAAAACCATGAACTATGGCTTGTAGAAAAAGTGCATTTATACGACGAGCTTTACAAGTAAAAATAAAATACACCCGTTGGGTTTAACCTGAGACTTTGATTAGACTTAGGAGCGGAATGTGCCCTCTTCTCAGCATAGGTTCGATTTATTGGAAACGCTTCTCTCTACTATACGTTTTGCTAGTGCGTAATAGCGGATCTTTTATGTAAAAAACATTATAGGAATATATAAATGCATAGAAATGTGTCATATCCTATCAGGGCGAAAAGTCACTGCGTCGTGAATGACTGTATACACAAATATGCTTATTATATGCTCATATTTTCGCACCTTCGGCCTCATTTTCAACCTCTTGACTGCAATGATCTCGCCTGGCGCGGCTGAACGCACTTGGCGCCTCACCGCAACACCGTTATAATTGGCCTGCACTCGCTAATCTGGGATCATTTAGAAGCTTGCGCCATGCGCCAGCGGGAACTGGCGTGAGACCGTGTCGTTTGCAATTAAAAGCACACTTCACTCGTGGCCGGATAAAGGTTTTCACAAAATCGTGACATAACCTAACCCCTTCAAAACTAAGTTCATTTTTTTTCTGGCAACGTTTACGTCTCTAAACTGGGCCGATTTAAATACGACGCCCGTGATTGCAACACAGGAAAGTTTCATTGGGGGAAAAATACAGGAGTTTCGTGTGATGCGGCACTCTGAAGACTGGAGGTTTTGAATGACGTTAAAAAGCTCGTTAAAGTGATTTCATTCGCGGCCGCCGCGAGCAATAATGACGGGGCATCATGTCCCACCAACTACCGTTAATAATTTTCGTGTGGAGTAATCAAAGATCTTTCAGCTTGTTAAGCCTGAATTCATGTATATTACCAGCCTAAGGGATAGTAGTGCAATGATGGCTGGTCGTTAGAACGCAAGAAACGGTCCTAATAAGCTCAATCAGTATCACTAAAAGCATGATAGTAGACGCAAAATCTATTTTTAGGGCAAAATCAAGGGATAAACCTATGCATGTACTCTCTTTCTAATGATTATCACGCAACTTATTTTGGATTTTAAAAATTTATATCAAAACTATGGCGAGATTTCCTCCGCAAGTTTTAATGCGATCAACTATTAATAGTACATAGATGGATTCATTTAGGGGCGCTAACTAATAAGCTCATTTAGCAACTCTCATAATCTAAAATTTTTCTAAGAAATATATGAAAAGGGAAACGATTGGTTACATTGCCAACATTAGAATAAGGGAAGCCAAGAGAGTTGATTTGTGTAACGTATCATTCATATGAATATGAGACAAGATTTTTGGGATACCATATTTCTGTAAAAATATATCACTCGAATAGGGACATCTGGGTTCTCGCCTCACATAGAAAATAGATTTCCCTCGATGCTTAACTTACCACTGTACATCCCAATATTTTTCGTATTCCATCAGGAGATAACTGATGGTCATAGGAATGTTGAAATTTTCACAAAGAGTTGATATCATCTCTTCAGTGAAAAGGTGAGAGTGGGACAGAGCACTGTGACCTACTTTGAATCGCGTGATGCGACCTCCACCCTCCGTGTGCGTTTGACAGGAAATAACCACGACGAAGCCACGGGTTCCACGGTGCAAAGCTTAGTCTCCGTAACCATTCCCCAAGTGTCATTCCACTGCTTTTGGTATACGCTCTTCAATGCCACTTTCAGATGCTCAGCCGATGCCATCGAAGATTCTAGGTCAATAGCATACAGGGCCTCCATTACCACTGAACCAGCATTGTCACTTCCGGCAATTTCCCTGGGACCCACAGAAAAGATACTTTAACATTATGGCAGAGGTCGAGGAGGAATAGATAAATTTCCTGAGTGATAAGGATGGAATGGGGGAAAACCGGATATGCATTGCAGCGCACGGTCGTTTCTCAGTGATTCAGGATTTTCAAACACTTTGTGGACGTTGAGCCTATTGAGATTGAAACTTTTTGGAGAATTTAAGTTAACTCAAATCTATTCCCATTTCTTATCAACTGAATTCCTACTCTAGAGCAGGGATTCCCCTCCCCCTCCTCCATTATTGTGATTCCGTTGATATACCGGACGGGGAAAAGGAAAAATTAGAGTGAAGGAAAAATACTTCAACTGATTCAAAAGATGTGAAAACTGAAAAAAAAACATTTTTTCCTTAAGATAAAATAAAAATAACCTGAATGGCTTCGATTCCAAAACATCATTACCAAGAGATGCTTTGAAAATCAATACGATGCATCGGTCTTCGCATTATACAAGTATTTAATGGATCCGATCTTGTTATTTTACCTCATTTATATTTCTGCTTGATAAAGGCACTAGAGGGAAATTCTTAATAGCGTAAAATTATAAATCATGTAAAAAACTATTGTATGTGATATTTTACATATATGTCCTTCCCCATATCTTGTGTCCCTCTACTCTTACCCCAATTGATTCCTTCTTTTTGATATCCCACCTACGGTTCCATGTTCTTGCCCTCCAAGCCAATCTTGCCTACCTGAAGAATTAATCCACCCCAGCCCCTCCCTCGCTCATCCAGAATTGTTCAAACAAGACTCCACTAAATCCTGTGTCAATTTAAATTCTTGCTTATGATGATTCAGCATATAAACAGGTCAATGTCCTTCTATTGGCAAGGAAGTGGAAAACATTGACATTAAACATTAATGCCTTACATTTCCTAGCATGCGAATCCACAAAAAGACTTCATCTTTCTCAGATGGACATTGCTAATAATTGAACGTAATGTATATGCTATACTTCCATGAAAAGTACAAGTTTGCCTTCCCTCCAGGCCACCTAACTTGGTTTTAATAATTTACCCTTATTATCTGATTTAGTTTCAAATGGTCAATAAGAACCTAGTTTTAAGAGTTGTAGGTTTAATAAATTCAAGTAATCATATTAATAAATTATTATTTTATCCTTATTTTTCTTTGACTTCCATTAATGAGCTTGTATTACAATAGACCCTGACCACTTATCATTCGTTTGAGTTTTTCAACAACTTATCATTCGAAACGAGAATTGACGGATCAAAGTTCTGCTTAATATATATAACTTGCATTATACAGGGTGAAGCAGAATGGGCTCCCTGATTTGATGGGTAAATTGTAAAAAATACTAACCAAATTAAGAAAAGGTTTTTATTTCTGAAAATTTAATTTCAATTGATTTTTTTTCATTATACTTTAAATATTATTTAATTCAGGTGACGATATTGGTGAGCCATGCACATGTGGAGTCGTTCAAAAATATTTTCAAGAACTCTGCTCAGCATATCTTGCATTATTCAAGCGATGACATCTGCAATTGGCTCCTTAAGAGCCTCCAAGGTCCATGGTCTAACTTTGTAAACCTCAGTTTTGAGATATTCCCAAAGAAAAAAATCGCATGGGCTCAAATCCCGGGAGCGAGGGGGCAATGGAACATCCCCTTGCAAGGAGATCAGGCGTCCAGGAAATTGTTCTTGCAGGATTAGGTGCGAACGACGAGCGGTATGAGCCGTTGCACCATCTTGTTGAAACCAAAAGGCTTCTGTGTCATATTCCTCACCATACTCACCCATTTTGGGGAATATAAAGTTCTCCAGAATCTTACAATAGCGTACAGAGTTCATAGTAATTATCGAACCTCGACATTCAAAAAAGTAACGCCCAATAATGCCTATGGAGGACACTGCACACCAAACTGTCACTTTGGGGCAATAAATAGGTCTTGTGTGAAGTCTGTTAGTGTTGCCAGTCTCCCAGTAACGAAAATTTTGCTTATATACTGAATTTGCTTATATATAGGTGGATATGCGCTCAAACGCTAGACTACAGCACCCTTTGCGTCGCCATAACACTACTATTGCTCTGAAAGTGAGTGCCTGCGACAGAGCCTTGATGCTCACCAGACCATTACATGGCAATTACTAAAAAAATGGCGTTATATTTTCCGGCTAACACAACTTCTCCTACTCCGCTAATTTACATGCGCGCTCTTCGGTGATTTTTTAAAACTAGGGATTTCATTCGACTAGTAGTAGTAGTTTTTATGGGAGGTGAACGACAGCTAAGGTCATTTGCGGCATTAGGGATGGATGGGAAAGGAAGGTTCCCAGCGTCGGCATTAGCTTACTCTTGTCGAAAGTGGCCAAGGGGTCCGCAGTTTAACTTCCCATCTGACGGACGACGTACTCAAAGTGCTCTCCACAACGTACTTCAAGTAGGGATCGGGATACCGCTGAAAAATATTTGTTTGCTCCACGCTTTGAACCCGGGCCCTCCCGGTGGGAAGCCTGCACGTTAGCCACCGCACCAACCGATCCCCTATTTTATCCGACTTTATTCTGTCCTATGTAATTTTTTAGTTTCACATAATTAGCTCCAATCATGCCATTTTAATACTTATTCCTTCCTCTACCATGATTGCCTAAGAATCTCTCTCCTATCGCGGCCTACGGAAGGCTATCACTTTTTAATATAATATCCATCCAACAAATTTCTCTGTCGGTCTCCCATTTCCTCCGATGAATACCTCCACAAGTATTCTTCCAGTTTGACCAATTTTTTGTACATCATTCTTATTCTTCTGTAATTAAATTTTGGGAAATTCTTTTTGATTCAATAAGGTTTAAAATTATGTTGAATAGCAGGGGAAATTTTAACACATTTTAAGAGACTCACATTCAGAAATTAAATATCAAGGCATTAATAAATTTATGATATTAAATTAATTCTAAATCATTCCTGCTGAATTGCTTTTTTATATCATTTTTCAAAAAAATGTATTAATACTTTGGCCAAAGATTATTTTGTTTACCCACTAAGTAGTGAAGATTTGAAACTTATTGACAATAAACTGGATAATTCTTAAAGTTAACAGTTACAGGCCTAACTTTGTGGAATTCCTGATGGGGGTAAAAAATGAGAAATGATGATGAGGGTACAAAATAAGAGAAACTTTACACTTCCACATACTTTTAATGTTTTGCCATGGTCGTGGAACATTAAGTGTGTGGAAGTGTAAAGTTTCTCTAATTTTTTATCCTGGATAATTCTTGTTATAGTGACAAAATTGATGTCACACATCGAATTCAGCCAAAAATATTTTTTTTATTAATTGCAATTGTTTTATTTGTCTATTATTCCCACATTCACCTATGATACCAAAACTTTTACCCATGATTTTAACCTTGTTACTGTCAGAATTTACTTATCTTAAAGTACTAAAATATTGATGAAATTAATGTATGAGACTATTATTATTGTAACTTCACGGAAGAAAGATTGTTCCATTTGAAAAAGATTACGTCAAAATTATTAATTCCGATAGTTAAGTAAAATTATTCACTCAGCGGTTTACGGTTTTAAAAAACCGTTTATCTTAAACAAGTATTACTTGCCTTCGAAACCATTTATTGCAAAAAGTTTGCGGATCAATTAACGGCTTGAGGCGGTCATTTTATTGGCTATTATAGATAGTGAGTGAAACGTTTTATGGCAACTGGAGAGGCTTGAATTTACTGAAGCCTAGAGAGCGATAAACCGAGGAGATCGATAAATTATCTCTATCAATTTCAGACTTTCCGATCGCTTGCCCCAGACGAGGAAAATCATCAAGGTCAAATAAACTATTGTCAATTCTGCTTAGAGAACAAAGCCACAGGTCAGCGCCAAAATATTTTCTACCACAGCCGAGCCCTAAATGTAGCACAGGCCAAGGAATTTAATTTGTCTATATTAGTTTTCATCGACTGAATTTGGTAATAAACTTACAAACCAAGAATTTCAACACTTAATCTGTCCAACAATTTCAGAGCGTAAAAATCATTCGCCTTGACTGGGACCCAGTCAAGGCGAATGATTTTTACGCTCTGAAATTGTTGCATTGAAATGCACATTAGCGGATGACTCCGTTAAAAGTTACTGTTGCGGCATCTCCCGCAGTTTCTTTGGAATTTGTTACTTAATCTGTCCATGAAATAATTAAAATATTTAATACGATTTCCATGATAAAATCTTCGGATGGAAATGTGTTCAAGTAACCCTTAGTTATAAAAAAAAGTACTATTAACCTTCTGCATATGAATGTCAGCATATACAAGTAAAGTAAATATACTCGTATCAGCATGTACACCGTAAAACCTAAATTTCGCGTTTATTAGTTAAATTAAAGAAATAAATGCCAAATGTTAAATTTTTTCGGGAGCGGGTTGGTCCCATGGTTAATATACTAGCTTTCTGCCTCGAAGTCAAGGATTCATACTTCCGATAGTGTCAGGGTTTTTCAATGGTATCCCGATCCCTACTTGTTGAGCTATGTGGGTTGCACGCCGAGTGGAGTGATTTAGCTAGGGCTTTAAGCCATGAACCTTGGCGCCCATCGTTAATAGCAGGGCATTGCCGACGTCGGGTTTCTCTCCAACCTTCCTTCATTCTCTGAACTCCTTACCCCTCTAAAATCCGGTTACTCATAATAGAATTAATGACCTTAGCTGTCCATCGCCAGTACAATTATAACTACTACTATGACGGTTTTCTCTATTGACTGGCCAAATAACTCATAAACATTTAGAATATATAATTTGAATATTCTAAAAAAATTTAAATTAATTTGACCTGATTTTCAGTGCTTGCATACATTTACTTTGCGGTAGAGATATGACTTCACTGCTTTGTGAAGTCATTATAATTTGACTTAATAATTATATAAAATTGCGTCTATTCAACCAAATTTACCATTAAAAAATTATCTTGGAATTACTAATGCAGATTTACTGTTTGAAATTTTGAAATATTCAATTGTAGGAGGTTGTGGTTATCACAAGTGTAAACAAATAGAATTTATAAAATTCGGGATAGCAGGATAGCGAGTTTTGCATTCAGTTTAATATGTAAATACGTAGTTAAATGGACACTATAAAATAAAGAGGCAGCCAAATAAAACATGAAGGAAAATTGTGCATATATTATAAACAAAATGGAGGCAATCAACGAAAAAAAATCAGAGATTACTACAAATACGCAAAGCCCCTAAAAGGAACACATTGCACCTTCACTTCTTTTGTAATTAAAAATAATTAATAAGCATTATCCTAATTCTGAAAAGCTTACCCTCATTCACGAATAATATTACTTATTTTATCATGCATAATGAATTTTAATATTTTTGTCATTTGGGATAGTAAATAATATTCATTAATTAAATAATAAAAGTTTTAAGCCTAAAACCTCAATTTTTTTAAGCAATCGTCCGAAATGGAGTCTGTGTTTTTTAAATCATCCTATCGTTAAGGCTTAGGGGCTTTGATAGAGAGAAATGAAATTGGATTTCCTGATGCTGTAATTATCTTATCCAAAACCTCATCTCGACTTTCAGTGCCATATTTAGCCAACCTGTTCAAAGCTCAACGCAGGAGAGAGATTCAGGTCACGTTACTTAAACTTTCAATGCCCCAATTGACGGCAGGAATAGCAAATCCCTTTCATGGCCCACAGCAGCACCTGCTCCAGGTACCTGTATTACAATAACGTGAGTTGATGGGGCGGGGAAGAGGCCACTGTAGGTCAGTATGACTTTGTGGGACCTTCGCTTGGGACTTGTAGGAGAATACATTGCAAATTCCTTGATCGTGAACACTTCAGCTAGTTACACCAAAAACCAACTGACACCAAATGAAATAAAAGATTTTAAACTTTAGCTAGGACTTTGAGGTGGAATTTTAAACTAGGTTTATTTTTTCTAGGGACTTTTTTTTCAAAATTTCCTACTTTGTGGATTTTATAATTTTGCATTTTAACTAATCTAGAGAGAACATAAGAAGAAATTAATTTTTCAAGCTTCCTGCAATGTAAATGGGTTAATGACGCATGACTACAGTTTGATTGGTTGAAATTAAAAACCTTATGCACTAAGGCATCAAAAATCACCTCTTACGCAGATACTTCTTCCTCTAGATACGATGTCAGTTCAATAAATCATGATCATAAACTTTTAAAGTCACTTATCTCAATAAAATATTAACTAATTAATGAAATAACAATGAGAAATAAATAATTATAGGATTTTCGAGTGAAATACTCTAAGTCATTACTAATCAAGATCGAAGTTTTTTCATTCTTCTGCATATTTCGATCTTCAGTGGATTTCCTTATTATTTTTAAGGGAAATAACTCGATTTTTTAAAGTAATGAGAAGACTGATAAAAGAAAATTACTGAATTGCGGAGAGAATAAAGATGACGATAAAATTTTGTTTTATCATTCATTATCGTCATTTGGTACCTATTAAGAAAACTTTTCGATGGATCCAAACATAAAACCTCTGCACTTGTTAGTCTCGTCAAAGATACTTCACTACCCACCAGAATTACAAAACCATAAATTTCGCACATACTCTTCCTCCCTTCATCCCTTCCAATTCTTCTAAGGTTTTTCCATGCCTCCCTCTCTTGCCTAACGTTCACACCTCTAGCAGAGTTTTAAACATTTCAATACCAATCAAAATACTCTGCATCAATCTTTCCTACCCCCATTGATTTTGAATTGATTTCTTTGAACAATCCCTTCTCTTCCCCACCATTTGAGTACTTTCTCCTTTCAGTCCACTTAACCTCCTCCGAAGCGACATTTTTAAAACCTGAAATTTACACCTATTGTCCTGCTTCAATGATCATGCTTCCGAGTTGCACATAACTGCGATCCATATCTAAGTTTTAATGAGCCTTTTCTTAACATCCTTATTAAAAGTTCCTGTCATCAATTTTCTTTTCCTTGACAAAGCTTCTTTGCCTAACGCAATTTTTATACTTATGTCTTAACTACTTTGACCATTTTTGTCCATAAAATTACCGAGATACGTAAACTGTTACGTCTGCTCTAGTATTTTGCCTCCTATTTTAATATTTAGCTTAGATTTTCTTGTTTTCAAAAACCTCATAATTTTGCTACTACTTGGACCATGTTGGTCCAAAACATATTCGAAATTGGTTAGCTAATCCATCTGTTCATTTTTATAGGCTCCTATTATGGTATTTAACCGAGCTCCTCTCTTTCATGAAAACAATAAAACAGTTAGTTTGTTTACATTGATCTTCATCCAATATCGTAAAAACACGATTTTCTAATGCCCTCATAATGTATTATAACCCCTAAGCTGTTTGGCTAACTAAGGCCTTATCATCCAAATATCCACCGACTACTTTTACTCTCCATTCCTTTCCAGTCCTCTCCTACAATTACCTAACTGGGCAAATAAATTGATGAGAAGAGTTGATAATGGGCATCCCTGTTTCACTACCTTCCCTAGTATTGGCCATCCTGATTCTAGATCCGCCACACCGAAGCAGTCTGAGGCATATCGACGTATCTGATATCGTTTCTTCCTTAAAATTACTCTTGCTATCTATAATGTATTCATTAATTCTAGAATGCATTTTTTTGAGATTTGGGTACATGGAAGAATGGAAAATAAAATTATTATTAAAATATCGCAAGTTAAATAATGCTGGCGGTCATTAATTTAACTATTCCTATCAATGACCTGAGAAATGTTAGCATGATAATAACCCTGTTATTAATAAAATATATTCCAAATTCTAAACTTTTACATGTGAAAATTGCCGAAACAGAAAAATTAAAATCAATAAATAGATTACCGATATCGATAATTTAGTAAATTCTTTCATGTTACTTATATAGAAACGAAAAATTAGCTCTGGCTTCCCACACGTTTGCGGTCCAATTTTTCTGACCCCAGTATTCCCACATTTGGCTCATTTTGTGGGTTGGCGATTCATCAGTCGGTGTTTGGTTTTCACGCTAGGAGGAGCGCTTAAATTAGTTCCAAATTTGGAGCGAGGTTTATTTGCACGTGAGAGGTAGGGTGGGTAGGTAACATCGGGAGTGGTTTATTACCATCTATTGCCAGATGCCGAGCAAGCACGGAGCAAACATTCATTCCAGGTATGACCATGCCTGAATGGTTCGATTTGGAAAGGAAGGGACGGTAAAAGTAAATAAAAGTTACAAATATTTGAGCACTTTTGTGGATTTTGTTTCGGGAGTCTTCATGCCATCTACTCATTATACTTCTGTTTCTCCTAAGTGTGCTGTATTCAGCGCTACAATCATCCAGGGAAATCTCCAAATTTGCCAACAAAATGTGTTACATATGTGTTGTTATTCATATTTCAACATTCGTACGTTTCCTAAACGCTGCCGCATTGATTTATTATTGGACTATTAAAAAATCGAAGACACGAAGGCGGATCACCTTAGAATATATTTGCCCATTTGCGGCAAGGTTTTATATCATGAGACCTAAAGTCAAACGGATAAAATTCTTATATTTTTAAAATTTCACTAACATTTTAAAAATAAAATTCGTGTGATTTTCATTTTTCAAAGGTTTTAAAATAATGTTTACGCCCATTAACTTGATCCCGATAATAATGGAAGGAGTGGAAGAATTGACCGGCAGCTGAAATTCCATCTTGACTAAGAATTTTGCCGTAAATTATTTGAAATTAATAAAAATTTGGAATTATTTTTGGATTTTTTCTTATTATTTACTACGTTTTTATGAATTTAATAATTTTCAAGCGAATTGCGCATGATTAATTTTTGAATTGCGTAGAAAAAGAGAATAGATATTGGTATGTGATGCTGAAAATCTTTCAAATATAAGAAATTTATGACTATGTAGGTATTTAATAAAATAGAGGAATACATTTGACTTCTTTCTCTTCAAATTTAAAATAAGTTCTTCTTGTTAATTATATGTTGGCGAAGGTGCCTCGATTATTAACCAATATCTGAACCATTCCAAATTTTACTCTGGACCCTCCTCCCTCAAAAATGTCTTTAACTTCACCTATAGAACTCCTAGTAGCCAAAAACACCTTTATTTCGCAATACTCTCCTTCCTAAATTTCTTCTGCCTTACCCCTTTTCATTATGATAATCCATGACCTTTTCCATCGGAAGGGATGATAGAAAGTAGTATGGCAAACAGCTATGCGGAGGTGTTACACCCTTCCTCGAAACTTAACCACTTGGGACTCCACTGTGTTGATAACACCGAAACTGAAAGGCCAGTTTCTGGTTTACATATCAAGCGGGGCGAGGATTCAAAGGATGGAAACTTCTTTTTTCTGCCTTTTCCGACCGCATTTTGTGGCTTTCAAACTAGCCATCGTGTAACTTTCAAAACACCCCTCCGATTATGTGTTGAAAATCATCAAAGATGTGGGATCATCAGTACTTTCTCTTCGCTGTCTCAGTAATTAACCAAACCTAATATTACACATCAGTAACAGCTGGCTAATAAGAAAAAGGATACGGTTGGTGATTTCATTTGGAGCGCATTATTTATTTTTTAAAGAGTTGATTAAAAAATCAATTGGGACCGGGACGTTTTATTTGGAAACCCGGATATTAGCATTAATAATACTAATATTAAAACTTGGGAAAAGTTACCGGAAAAAGATATTTTACCGTAGTTTATGAAGCATTCAAGGATAAAAAATATTGCAGCTTCCAGAAGAAATTTGACGAAATATTTGGGCGTTCATCTTCAGCTTGTTGTAAATTATCAATCCTGTACTACAATTTTTACAAAAGTATTGTAATTACTTTAATATTTGAAATAATTATAAATGTTGTGTAATAATATTAAACGTAAAAGAATATGACAAGCCGATCAATAAGTAGATTATTTGACGACTCCTCATAAGCAGCAATTTTTCCAGGACCAATGCAAACATTATCGCAACTGTACTGGTGGTATTTGTGAAAAAGAAAATATACCTTAATTATATTCCACACAAATTATTGTTTACTGTAATTTATTATCAAATAAATCTCTCGTGTATGTATTCTCTAGCATCAGTAAAAAGTATTTATCCCAGGTCATTACTTTTCAATGAGGTTTTTCAAAATGCTCCAAAAAATAATATTTAGAACCTAAAACATTCAACTAGTAGTTCAAAAATAAGTTTCACTCAATTAATTTCTTGATTGATTGCGAAATCTTGACTTTGTTGATAACAATATCGGAATCATGATCAATGGCAATACAAGGCGCACCACACTTATATAGGGTGCGGCTTCCTCTATCAATCGCAAGATCGAGGGCTAAATTCTATTTGGGGGTCATGAGGAAAAATTGAAGTGAAAGGGTCACTGACAAGGTAAATGAAATGTTACCCAGGTGGTCATACTCAGAAGTGATATCATAAACTTTCCCACTCATTGCATGTCTAACTAATTAAGACTTACACGAAAAACTGTATTCATTTTCTTTGAAGGAAGAAGGTAAAAGAAAATTCTCCAGATTACAGAGACTATGAGGAGGACTTCTCATGTATATTTATGTGTTGTTCTAAGTACTATATTTCAGGTTTATTTTTTACAATTCATGTATAACATTGATAAATATTGCATAATATTTCAAGGAAAAACAATACGGTCTCTACGACATCATGCTTTCCGCTAGATATAATTACGCAATGCATTTACCGCTTATTTATTTGTTGCTTATATTTTTCCCTTCATTATGGCAACGCGATAACATTTGATTTCTTTATCCTTCTTGTACCGAGCATAACCAGGGTTTTTTATCTTCGCCATTTTTATGCCCTCATTATTTCTTCTCACTTGTTTCTTCCCCAGTTTCCCCCATTTTCTTCCTTTCCGTGTCCCGAACCTTCAAACGGATGCTCCCGTGTCCAAGGACTTTCTGACACGTTAGTCCCTCATAAAAAAAGCAACTGAAGCCCATCCCCGGGAGAGTTGCTTGTTCAAAGCTGTTATACCCTCCGTTCTCCACGGCCTCTCCTATCTCCCCCTCGAATACTGAGCACCTGGTGTCCCCTCATCGCCCCCCACCTCTTATATCGGCCCGCCCATATAGCCCACTCCCGTCCGCCCCACTGAAACATTACCGTCTCGTCTCTCCCATCTTAAGAACCTGGCCGGCCTCACCCTAACCGTCAGGCCGAAAGTCCAATTCAAGGGGACCTCGCCTCGCCATTTCTCCGACCGGGTTCCCACTAAGAATCGCCGCCGTATGCCGCTTCCAAATACCTTTAGCCTTCCTCCGTGGTGGCGGGAAAACTTACCCTTATGTGAGGAAAGGTCTGGGCGCGTAATATTTTCCACGGTTCAGCCCCAATATTTTTTTTGTATCCCTCCCACGTCATATTTCCACTCTTGGAAAACTTCCTCGGGCGACGATCCCCTTTGGGTGGGAGAAAAATGTCCGGTCATCCTTCATTTCATCTATTTCGATCAATCGCGCCAATCAAAGTTTTTCTTTTACGACCCTTTCCACGGCAGTTCGAGAATGAGAAGAAAACATACCAAGCCAACGATTGGGGACATATTTTCCTCGAATAACTCCCACTTAACAAGTTTTGCTCCAAATCCTTGCACCTTCCCAATCCTATGACAACCCTTCTTACCCAATTTGAGGCATTCCATCCGTTCGCATTACGTCATACGCTTTTTGCTCTTTGCCCATTCCAAACCCTCACTCCGTGACTGCGTGGTTCGTCAGTTGTAGTGATATCTCTTAGCTACCTAGATACAGGGAGTACATAGTCCCAGGTTTAAATAAGGTATGTCTCAAGACACTCTCAGGTTTCCCAAGACGGTGGGAATTAATGTGTAACCAAATCTTCCTGGTGAAACGCGTGGTGTGCAGGAAATGGAGCTGGTACCCCACTTATTTCGAATGTGGATTCTATAGTATTGGGGACATTAAGAGAAGAATTGCGATAGCAAGGATGTCTTTACAAGAAGTAGAGAATTGATGGCAGTTGGACTAAATCAAAATATAACAAAAAGATTCGTTCAAAATTATACTGGAGGGAAGCACTTTATAGGTATGAAACTGGTCTTTGAGGCAGGACGATGGGCGTTAAATGAAAGCATTTGTGATGCTGGTGAGGTAGAGATTGAAAAAAAATACGTTGAACAGAGAGAAAAATCAGCGCCAGGGTTTTGATAATGGTGGACGAAGTAAGGAGGTTGCTGGTAGAAGCCAGAAATTGGAAGAGAAAGTGGAGGGCAGAAATTTGGAAGGTAGAGGGATAGTGATGACCACGATAGAAGAAGAATGTTGGGTAAGCGAGGTCGCTTAAATAAAATAGAATTAGGGAAGAAATGGAGAAGAAAATATAATTGGCAATATGCTGACGATAATAGGCAAAGGAGAACGTTAAAACTCTCACCTTAATAACTTTAATAATTAAATAAATTGTGGTTATTAAAATACTTTTAATGGAATGAATAATTATATTTTATCATTTATAAACAAAGATAAGATTGATGTCGCACGCAGCTTAAGCTACGCACAAAAATGTCAAAAGACTCACCTTTATTTAATGTGATGCAAGCACACCACAAGGATCCCATTACAACTTTGGCATTGAAAACAATATTCCAGTCTCTATTTATGCAAGACAAACCATTGCAAGAAATTTATCATTGTTAATCTGTATTAGATGTATACCAAGAAAAGTTGACTAGTATACATGATTTTAGCAAATGGGATTTCCATATTTTCAGCTGAGTTCAATTCAAGTGATGAAATACAAAACGGCTCTCCTAAGTCTTGTGCTTGAAGGTATGATCACGTGAAACATCATCAATTATTTCTTCCGATAAATTATAACAACCACCTTTTTAAGCGGGCTTGTGGTTAGCATTACCACTAAATAGATAAGTCTCCCTCCTAATGATTCCCACGAAAACTTTAAGACTCATTTAAATATATAAAGGAGTCTCAGAAGGTATATTTGAATATTATAAAAAGTTTTGCACTAGGGAGAATGGAAACTGGAAATGAAAAAGGACCTATAACTCTTAACATATTTACTCCTGGCACCGTACCGGAACATGACATGCATGCATAAAAACTTTAGCCTGAACGTCCTCGTGCTCTAAAAACATATTTTTACCCTATTACTCCACAGACCCCAGATTTCATCTTATTTCATTCCGTACTTACCCCATTTCCGCACGCATATCTCGCAGGCTACCTTAATCTCAGCTGACGCACTTCAGAAAGGAAAAGAGTGATGAGGAGAAAATGTGCCGGAGGTTCTTTGATGGAAAGCATCGCGCATTTGCGTGGAGGCTTGTCGTCCTCGATGGATTTTTTCTATATTATCCCTAGGCGCACTCAACGACAAATGGTGGTGGTGAAAAAATTCTTTGCTTGCTCTTGGATAGCATAGCTGCCCTTAGCATCCCTCACCCAAAAAGTTGAATTTTCAAGAGCCCCATTCCTTGGAAATAGGATTCTAACCCTTGAGAAATAATTCACCTTATACCTTGACTCTTATGGCATAACACCGTGAGCATGTCAGATGAAATGCTTTTTTTTTAGGAAAAGGAAATCATAGGGGATGTCTTGTTTTCCTTGATCATATTTACTACCGTTGATCTGATTTCCGTGAATCTACCCTCTTTAAAACCGATTTCTATTCAACAGCCTTTTATCAAAAACCTACCCTATACTTGTAAAACGCACCGATATAAGAGTTATTAAACTGTGAGTTTGGCGAATGTGTTTGCACAAAAAAATGTAGGTTAAAAATTAACGGTTGAAGCATTATTAACGCATATTACCATATTACGAAAATTTTTATTTGAATATTTTTACAAATCCCCCAGAAGTGCCTTCACTTACGACAAGGGTAATAAGACCAAAAATTAAGAGAGCATTAAGCAAGAGTGAGTTACGCAAGGAATCACGTGGAAATTCTGAAGCTATACTCTTTCTATTATTAATTAAGATACGAAATATCTATCTTTCAAACAAGCATTCATCGTCATGAGCAGTAAATAGATTACTTATTTTAAGTTACGAGGGCCATATTGGTTCCCACATGATGCCGAGAATTCAACGATTCCCAGCTCAGCACTATATTTCTGGAAATGGGTCAGCATGCCATTTATTGTGTATTTTTTAACTGTGATCCACGAAAGAGCCTTGAAAAACCTTAATTTCCCGCTTTAATGAATGGGGAGCATATGCATACTATGATAGCGTTAATTAAAAATATGGTTATTAAACTTCGGTGTTTTAGGGGCGGAAGGGATTTCTGTGCAATAAAATTTTTTTAATTATGCTCGAATTTTTCCAAACCCAACTGGCTTTATAAAATTACTAGAAAAAGCAATTATTTTTTAACGATTGGAGGCATACAATATAAAAAAGATGCATAAATATTTTTGGAAAAGACAACAACAGCGAGATAAATTCGAGGAAGGGATAAATTCTTAGACCACGTATTATGAAAACCATATTAATGGTTATATTAAGCCACCAAGGACTATTTCAATTTATCAAATTAAATTCGGCGTGCGCATATGAGTTAGCCCATATATTTGTTCTATTGGAAAAGGAAGCATTCCGTCACAGTTTCCGATCCAACCATTAACATACATACATCTCCCTCATCATTTATACAAGTTGTGCGTACATTTGACAAAACTTAATTCTGAAAATATAGAGGCCCACAGACAATAGCCGGTAACTTTTCAGATTGCTCACAATATAAATTTTGTTAGGAACTACAGTAATAGTATAAAAATATTGATCACAAAATTTACCAAAAATTACGTTAAATAATTTAACGACGTGGTCCTTAACTAGTTAGTTTTATGTTTTTCAAGTGGAAACTTTTAACAAAGAACTACTTTACTAAAACGGTGTTATAACTAAAGAATACAGTAGTAGTAGTATTTAGGGGAGGCGAACGACTGCTGAGGTCATTTGCGCCATAGGGGATGGATAGGAAAGGATGAAGGGTGGAGAGAAACCCGGCGTCGACATTAGCCTACTCTTTACGAAAGGCGCCAAGGGGTCCGCAGTTTAACGTCCCATCCGACGGACGACGTCCTCACTCAAAGTGCCCTCCACAAAGCACCTCAAGTAGGGATCGAGATACCTCTGAAAAATATTCAACAACTCCGGGATTAGAACCCGAGCCCTCTGGGTGGGAAGCCAGTACGATAGGCACCGCACCAATCTCGATCCCCTAAGGCATACTGGCTGAAAAAATGTGTATTCTAAATTCTGAATCTGTACGTCCAATGTATAAGTATATATGAATGGATATTGTAGAATAACTTTTGTACCAATAATGGAGATATGAATTTGATTAAGCTCAATCATAAACACATGTTTCCCATCATAGAAATGAGTCTTGTACTTTAAATCTGGGAGCATTCTTCCGATTGGATATTTTTATTCGGGATTAATAAAATAGAAAACTGCAACTCTAATATCAGGTTTGAGTTTACCCTGCTTTAACTGATTTATATCTTTTACAGATCCTTTGATCTGAAATTCTATCTGCGATAAGTTAATTTTGACGGAAACCAGCCTTGCAGAAGCGGAACGGTTTTGAGAGGAATCCATTTTAAATGCGAGCGAGCCCGAATTTTCAGGCAGCCATAAAATAATGATTTTTTTCCCTTACTTCCCTCCACTTTTTGAAACCGCAGCGCATATTTACTTCATAACTCATCGATTGGAGACGCAAGGTCTCTCTCTCATAGGCGCGGCTAGGCAGATCCGAATGCTCCATTCGTCTGGGCCACTTAATGCACCCTGGTCTATCCCGATGGCCGTTGAGCTATTCCTTCGCGAAGTTGAAAAACTTCCTCCCTCGAAGAAGGGGTGCTATCCTAACCTTTTCCCTTCAAAAACACCTCTTCTTCGCTGAATAAACTCAACACATTCAAATTCCCTGCTCAGAGCGAATTCGTCGACGGAATCTAGGACCATAATTCGGTCAAAACTAAATCTTTATAGCCTCAAGTGAAAAAAATACAGGCAAATCTTAACCGCGGCCGTAAACCGAGATAAGGACTTCATGATTTTAATGCTCGGGTTTAGATTTCCTGGAACCAAGGAATTTTGGGAGGGAATGGAAGAGAAAGAGAGGTGTGGGTTCTTGAATATTTCACAAAGAGTATTCTGGGATGAAAAAAACAAACGTCTGTTCTTTACCATCCTATAACTCCCAGGAGAAGTCGTTTACGACTTTGATAAAAAGGAAGGAGAATCAGTCTGTCAGGGTGGGTGTTTTATGTTACCTCTTTTATCAGAATAAAGCGAAAATGACCTATATATTTCAAAATGGACTTTAATTACTACCTTTAATTCGTTTTCATGCAGAAAACGGCTCACTATTTATCGATTGTGAAGATTGGAGTACTAAAATTATGAAGTAGCCGGTCTACTTGAAAATTTCTACAACAGAAACGGGCCAAAAATCTTCAATGTACTATACACTCCAATGCATTTATATTTCATCGACGAAGGGAAGGTAATTTTATCATAGGTTAAATGTTTATCCAAGAAGGTACAATTTGTTCCCGTAAAATCTATGAAGTATTCTATTCGTTAATAATTTATGCTATCACCGGTTTTCAAATATTCCTCGAAACGTAAAAAATATGGCGTTATTCTCGATCTGTAAATAGATTGCATCAACTATTTAAAAAAATGCAAGATATATGGATCTTTCCCTATTGTTTGGCCATATGAAACGACAAGATAGGTATGGTTATGAGGGGCATTTACAGCGAGAGATCAGCTCCAAGAAGTCATGGAGAATTCATAGGAAGAGAATTACCATGAAGAACTTATATTTAGTACCCCGGGCGATTAACTTATAGAATTCCGATATATTTTTCACATCATGTCTTAGAGAATTGGCGAATATGAGATTTCCAATTGCCTAAAAATAATGATACACAACTGAGATCATTTGATGCAAAACTTACTTTGTGTATTCCAACTGCTTCTCGAAAAACGCTTCAGTGAATAAAACCATTACTGCAACAATTTCAGAGCGTAAAAATCATTCGCCTTGACTGGGACTCGAACCCAGATCCCTCAATATCCGGTCGAGTGCTTTAGCCACTTAAGCTACCGATTTTTACGCTCTGAAATTGTTGCATTAAAATGCACATTAGCGGATGACTCCGTTAAAAGTTACTGTTGCGGCATCTCCCGCAGTTTCTTTGGAATTTGTCAAAGGGAAAACACCATACGTGTTTAAAGTTGGCTTTTAACCTCGTGGACAGTGGCGCCTCGCGCACGACTACGAATGCATGTGACATTGTATGTACGGTATTTCGTCATAACATCTAGTTCCTTTAAAAGCCCCAAAATTTCAGAGTTTAAGAGGACGCCTCGGTAGCTTAAGTGGCTAAAGCACTCGACCGGATATTGAGGGATCTGGGTTCGAGTCCCAGTCAAGGCGAATGATTTTTACGCTCTGAAATTGTTGCATTAAAATGCACATTAGCGGATGACTCCGTTAAAAGTTACTGTTGCGGCATCTCCCGCAGTTTCTTTGGAAAAACCATTACTATTTCCTGCTCTAGCTATTCCCAATCTAACCAGTCTGACAAGATAAAATAGATAGGTTCGCTTATACAGATGAAATCAAGACAATGCCTATCGTCCAAGCCAAAAAATTCTTTTTCTAAACTAGTGATAAATAATATTTTAAAAACATTCCAGTCTTATTTAATATCCATTCTTCTTTTCGAGTGACCAACTTAATCTTTCGTAACCGATCCTGAAGTTTACAAGAACAATTCATCTCATGAGTGACACACTAATTTTGAGTTATCCTAACATCTATGCACTTAACTCTAATAATTCTATTGGATATTAATCAACGGATTTTGTAATAGTAATTCATTGATGTAGTTCACTGGCTTCATTTGTTCGATTGATCGAATATATATCCACGGTCACATGCCTACTTACCGTCATGAGGAGGAGGTAAGTAACTAACGCAGTATTTTTTTGTTTAAAAATATACAGTTCCGTGAACTATTCTGCATTACACTACAGCGTACTAAGCACTCGAAGTCGGGAAATAAGTTCTTTCCGAACTCAAAGCGTGCTAGTGATTTAGCTCATGGGAAAGTGGCATGCAATCGGGAGGTGAATAAAGGTGAAGTGAGTAGTTTAGTCAAGGCCGCTAATTTTTACCAGCTACCATGAATATTCACCCCATGAACTGTTTTTAAAATACATTTAGCTCAAAAAGTAAACGAAACCAGATATCTTACTTTATGATGTTAACCTAAAAGAATGAATTCATTCGTTCGTATATAACCAGAAAATTAGAATATATGTTACAAATTGTATCTTTCGACTGAACTTATCCCACACAAGATAGTACAGAAAACAGATTAAGTATATTTATATGCTCGAAACACGTTAAAAAGGATTTCATGCTTAAAAAAATAAATGCGGCCTAGCTAATTGTTTTTCTTCAGCACACAACCCGACGAAAACGAGTGATACAGCAATTTGCTGCCAGTTACAGGGTAGGACGAAATCAAGAGAGACAACTACCAATATCAATCTGTATTTAAATGCTATATCGTTCAATTTTTTAGCACAGGGTTTCCCCAAATATAGCCCTCGGATATTCGTGAGAGACATCTCGAATACACTATGCCAATCATAAGAGCAGACAGAAATTAACTATCAAACTCTCGCGTTGTAAGCTGCATATTTTTTCAAACCAAGTATATAAAGGTAAGTAAGGAAATTTAATCTTTCAATTGGAAGATAAGGAATTGAATATCAATACCACAGACGTTTTGCGACGTTATTATGTAGTTCTGTGTTCTCCCCGGCCATTCCTCTCATATTCGACCACCTGTGCAGTCTCAGCGATGACAGAGGAAAGAAAAACCTTCATCTAAATATTCTTCGTAACTATTTCCGTCACATTCATAAGAAGCAGGCAGATGATTTTCTATGATTTCAACCGTTTTAGCTCTCAAAGAAAGGGAGACTATGGTGTAATCCTTCTTACGTGGAAGATTTATTTACTAATTTTGTCTTTATTGTAAACGCTATGGTATAGAAAAGCATTGTCATATAATGTTCTATTACATTTTAATTTTTTTAATATATTATTGGTTTTTATGTGCATAAAATGTTTTCTGTTTTTTCGTTCATTAGTTTTCCAAATACTTTATAATGTTGCTCATGCTCATAAACTAATTTACAGTGACCAAGTGACCGTTCATACTTCTTTTAGGATCATACATTTTTTTAACAGAAGCTCTTACGTTACCGAAGGTCCTAAATTACTTATGTGCTAATGAAGTACATAATTTCCATGATATCTATGTGAGATAGCCAAAAGGTAAATATTTTTACACGAAACAGAGAAATTAAATTTCTGTCTTTGAAAATAACTTTCCCAAGCCATTAAAATTAACCCCAAATTTACAAATATTAAATGTATGAGTATGAATAGGGCTCAGTTTTATAATGTCTTGTTAAATCCACTTATTAGTTAATTCGAAGGTAAATTAACTTGGAGATTACCGAAAAATTCGTTTTCACAGACAAAATTTCCCATCAGTGATTGTAAATATTGGAACCACAGTAACAGCTCCTGTCAGTTATTGAGCTTTTTAATTTAATGACCGATTTCGAACTTAAGCGGAGGCCATAAAACAATATGATTGCTTTAACCGGAGATTGCAGATAACCTTTAGTTTAATGAGTCATTATAAAACCAGAACTTAAGTTTCACGTCGTCAATTTGACCTTAAAGGGTTTCTTAAATGCACTTATTATTATTTTTGCGATAAAAAACCCTGGAAGTAAAGCTTCCCTTGAAAAAGACGGAAAAAGATTTGATCACAATGATTTTCTCTCTCTCTCTCTCTCTCCAGCTTATTTTTAGGTAAGTATTCATTCGGCTACATCGATGAAACTTTGATGCTTACGACAAAGAACTTTCTCAATTTTTCCTTCCAGATTATTAGACGCATATTATCAATTCCCATTTAAAAATGACAAAGGAATGGACTGCACATGGACTCAAGAATAGGAATTGCTCCAAAACATTGGAAAAAATGCCGTTCAATGCTTACTGATAGTATTTAAAATAAAAATTTTAAAGTAATCATTTAGGTGATTCTCCTATTATATGTGAAAGTATTATTGCTCAGGCAAATGTCGGTTTGTTTTTTTGGCGGATTTTGCACACTAAGTCAAGTTTTAGTGTTAAATGAAACTTTAGAAAAGCTGGAAAAATGGGGTGTGGTTATATTGAACAGCATAACGTGATTGTAACAAAAATATTGTTTATTAAATACTGTTATCAGGAATTGACCGGATTATGAAGCGCCATACACTACATTTATTGCCTCCTATTGTTCACTGACCCATTCCTCATGGAAATTAACTGTCAGCAAGGTTACAGGCGTTATACAGTATCGCAAAATCCGATCTGATATGAAAAAAGGACCCTTAATAAAATGTTGCACGACACTTTATGCTTTCAAAACGGGGCGCTAACACTTGATAAATCTATAATGACTGTTACAAACGGACACGGAGACTAGGTCACGACGTTATTCAATTATAAATTGAATGAAAGAAAAAGGAAAATTAAAGCAGAAAATTTAAGATACTTGGTAAAATAATTGTGGGATGCAAAGTATTTGGGTCATATAAATATTTGCATTTATACCGTCACCTTTTGTGGTAAGCAATTCCAAGAAAACCCTGGCTACGGAAAGGAATTTACTTTCATTAATTAATTTCTTCCATAATTCTTTCTTACAGACATGCTAACCAGCTCCTGGGATGTAATAATCCCTTACCATGGGTGTCTTTCAATCCATTAATTTATAACTTCCTTTCTTCTACATGTTCAATCCTCTGACATGTTACACGCAATACCCTTTCGACCTTATAGTCTTCTGCTCCCGATTGTTAGGTTCATAGAAGAAGCAAATTACGAGAAATAGTTTCAAAACAAGTTTTTCAATAAAGTTTCAATAATAAGGCAAATAACGAGCATTTTGTGCAAAGGAAATAATGACGCCTTCAAATATTGTGACGAGTATGCACATGAGGTGACACTCAAGAGAGCCGTATTCAAATATTTCTGGGTATGAACGTTAAGCTTTTACTGGCTGAAAATTTCCAGAAGTACGAGAAAGTATTAAGTCTCGTAAGTACATTTCCCATGTACTCAGTACGCAAACCAGATTAATTAGCTTAAACAGAAATTCTACATTAAAATCCTTCACTCCTGGGAAGGAGGAGTCGGAAAAAAATAAAGCAGGAGGGTGGGTTTTACTACAGTTTTTGCCAAGCAAGCCTCAAAAACCAACCCTGATTTCCTTTTCCACTTAATACTCTTTCTCGTCACCCTATCCACAGACTCTTTAACTCCTTCAAAACGCTGTTGCACGTAATCCAGTGACCCCAGCTCCCTCTCGCTTTTACCGACCCTACTTGGGAAGTGGGTGGACAGATTAAATGCACGGAATACGTGCTGTTGGGCAATTCCCTTTCCCAGGCTGCAGGTTGGGAAACGGGAGGGAGAAAGTTGGAAACTTTTTTTATTCCAACCCACTTTTTCGATAAAAAAGTAAACGGAAGGGCGTCTATTGTCCTCCTTCCCTTTAAGAAAGGGGAGTGAACTGAATGCCAGTAGAGGAAGAAGGGAAGCTCGGTCCACTGGCGATCCCCCGGTAAGATAGATTTTTTTAATCAGACCGCGATCCAGGATTTTCGCTGACTAAGAGGTTTCTGCGGACCTCTGGGGTAAGATATGTGGCGTAACCCGTGGAGGGTTTCTAGTGTTGGTTTTTCCACCGCGCAGTTACAGAAGACTGTGAAAGTAGAGTGAAGGGTTTAAGTAAAACAAGAGGAAGTCACGCAATAAACAAACTAAATAGTTGTTACGGATGTTTAGAAACTATTTTAGACAACCTGATAGTAGTGTGATGATAATATGATTCTATATTCTTAAAACGCTAGGAGGAAATAAGTAAATAAAAAATACATAGTGCACACAAAACGAGAAACTCACACAATGGTTGATTAAGATTTTCAATTTCCTATTTGATTTGTGTGCTTGCTGAAATATATTTTTCAAATTTTCATAAGCCATCTTCGCCAAAGCTATCTTTCTTTTCACTGCAGAGGTGTGTCTGTTATCTCTTTTAATTGTACTCCGAGGGTAGCAGAAGTATTCTACTTGGCTTGTCTTTGATTAATCAATCATTACATTTACAAGGAGTTTCGGCCTGAGTTCGGTAATGCTCCATGGCACTATCATAGCCTTGTTTTTATTCACATTTATTTTCATTTCCAATATAACAAACGTGTGCACAGAATTTTGACCATTCTTAAGCCTGGAGGCTTTGAACTGCTAGAGATCGAGCAGAGGAAATCTCAGAGGTCACTGTGATATATTTGGTGACAAGATCATTTGTTCTGTTTCTAATCAGTAACTCTGTTTCTAATCAGCATTCTGTTTCAGATCAGTTGATCTGTTTCTAAAGTTTACCGAAATGAAAAATCTCGTGATTCAACGAAAATGGGCTCTGGCCACCGCATAGAATGTAATTTTATACAAATTGAGGAAAGGGAATATTTCACCGACAGAGGGAATTTCAAATTTACTCAGGAAAATCAAGAGCAATGAGAAGAGTATGAGAGAGGCAATGAGCAGATTTTGGTCGGAAAATCTGAGAAGCAGGGCATGGAGATGAATAAAACTGATTTTCCAAAAAAATGAATAACTCACATTTAGGGATCGGTGCGATTGTGATTTTTAGATTTGAATGACAGCAGTACCAGAGAAAAAATTAATTTAGCACATTTATTATCAAGATAATTTATATATATATATATATATATATATATATATATATATATATATATATATATGTGTGTGTGTGTACAAACGTATGTCGAGAGTTATCAACATTTCGACCTGATTAATTTTTTCATGGTCACCTCAAAAAATAAAATAAACACACTGACTCCGGCCGTTGAGGCCACGTCCCAACTTTCAACTCTTGAATCTTTGCACCCAGGCTTTGCCCCGAGAAAAAGGGAAAGAAAAGCGTAGGTTAGAAAGACACTCATGGGATTCCCAGTCATCAGTCTTTAAGTGAGTCGTTTGGGGCAAGGGGAGGCACTCTACAAAACGCAATCATACACATCGGCCATGCTTCACCCGTAAGCCTATACCCAATGACAAGATAATAATCGTATATTAATTCGATGTTATAAGTAATAAGATAATTGGCGTAAGTAATGAAGAAATCTACCGACTGTAAGGAGAGAGACAAGCGCATGGAAAGCAACAGATGGTGAGAGAAAACAAATTGGAAGCATCCTGAGGCAAGATTGCTTTCATGATGACCATAATGTTTAATCATGATGATTAATCCTGGGCGTTAATTCACGCAAAGGAATTGTATGGCGGTAGGTGAAAATAAATCATAAAAATCAGGTGGAGGAAGACACCAGGAAAATGTGGAGTACTTAAGATAAACACGATTTTGATTTTAATGTTTTCATGAAAATTTCGAAACTTTTTTCTGTTAAATTGTCGCTAACCTGACGAAAGTGGCAAATAATTGACTCAGAGCTGGAGATTAGTCCTTCACGAGGATTTTAAAATCCTGGAACGCTGGAAGCTTAGATCTGAAGGGGCTCTTTTGCAACGTTTGAGCGGGGAAATGTGTCAAACGCGCTATTTACTAAGATGGGATCAGCCAAGAGATTGAAGTATTAATTTCTACGCCAATTAGCGCAGACAAACTATAATGACGCACTCGACGTCAACCGGATCGAAGGTTTCAGACACAGAAGGCTTACGGAAATGATCCGACAGAAATATAATCCGGTTTCGTTTCGGAATTACTCATTTGGAATTGAAATTAAAGTGGTCAGCCGCTCCGCTGAAGGAGCACTAGAATATTCTTGAAGAGCTGTAATGGGCAAGAGGGCGGTGAAGGACAAAAAGTCCTAAAACGGGAGAGAGGTTTAAAAAGGTCGAAGGCGCTTGGAAACTAAATGAGATAAAAATACGGCTACACGGAAAAAGAGGAAGGAAAATCTGCAAATAAAAACTACTTCCTACCAAGTTTTCTCGCATTTCCATTTGAGTATCATTTGTCATTTTATCTATTTATAGTTTCTAAGAGGCATAAGCCCTAATCTTATAAAAACTGCGGAATTTTTTATCTGTGATGGAGGAATACAAGGTTCATTTATATATTATTTCACATATCGCTAGCTATGTTTTTCTCTCATTTACTAGGAATAAAATAGCACCATCAAAACGTATAAATATGTATGTAGGTATGCATGTGTATGTATATATATGTATTTAGGTACTCATGTGAATGTGTGCCTGTTATATATTATTGGGTAAACACGAATGTTATATATGTTCTATAAACAAAATACATAAACCCATAAACATACTATAAATGCGTAAAACTTACATGCATGCACCTGAGAGATACGTGAGCCAGCACTTATGAATAGCCTTGAAGTAGTCATCTTAGTATGTACTAAATAAATCTCGGTTAAAATATTAACAGCTAATACATTACTCTGGTTCCATGATTTTGCTAGAAATGGTGATGGTATCCCGCGTGCATTTCTTTTGAATCCGATGAGTTGTTGCCAATTCATTTGCATATCAGAATTTTTTTCTTTGGTTGTATGTCGTGCATGGTTCGTGACATCCGTGTTTATGTTATGTACAGCTAGTGGGGATACACTAGGTGTACTGCCCTGCACCTTACCGGAGGATTGTAGGCTTTTATGTAGATGTAGGTTATGACAGCGTAGCTCTTAAGAATACGAATGTGAAGTCTAGTGTTAGAGGCATTAGAATCAGCGTAGATTGGACGAAATTGAACTAAAAGTGTGGCGGTCGATGAAGAAAATAAATAGGACGGAGAAGAAAACAAACGTCAAGGCTTTAACTAAAGTGTGTAAATGGAACATTGCTGGAGGAAATCCGAAAAAGGCAGAGAATATGAATGGAGGAATTATTGAAAAGAGTTACGGTCTGAAGGATATTATAAAAGGGAAGACACTGGGTAAGCGGGTAAGGTGGAAGGAAGAAAGTAGACTTTTTAGACAGCGTGAGGACAGTAGAAGTAACGAAGAAATGAAAATAGAAGTAATATAGGATAGACAAGAAGAAGTTATCATGATAAATTGAAGAAAAAAGCTGTTAGGTACCGTCCATAATCTACCTATAATAGGTAGACTACCTTGAATGAACGAAATGGCACAATATGACTAAGGAAATGAGGTTTAAGGCACGCTTTCTTTCTAAATTACATTTATTTACCAGCGTACAATGGAATATAGTGTTATATCCTCAAATGTGTGGGCCTAGTAGCTTTCAATCACTTGGTAACATATGTGCACGCATACGAGCAGGACCGTCACAGTCCACTGTTTTGTAGATAAATCAATAGCAAAACCTAGAGCGCGCTCAGGATTATGTTTTATCTCCCTCTAAAAACGCAGGTATAGATATACTACGAGGCATGAACGTTGACTGTCTTTCCAATTAATAACGTGCAATAAAAATATATGATCGCACAACTTGCAAAAAAATGTTCTCATGTCGTAACTTTGCGTACAAATGGCGCAGAAACATCGCGAGAGATATTGAAAGGTTTTATTCAGACCATAGCTTACTATGGTTATCATTCGCGGGGAATCTAGAATTCTGATCAGTGCGGGTAGCAGGAAGTTACACAGGTTCACTTCTTTCAATATTTTTTCCAGACTCTATGGATAAAATATTAATTTTTTTATTATTAAATTTTCTAATGATTATGATCACACAAAACGTTATCATATTACCATTAATCAATATTCAGTTAACAAATATTACACTCTGTAACCTTCAAAAACAAAGCTTATAAAATTTGTATACAGCCTACTACTCCGGAAATGAAGAAATACTCCCTAACACATGAAAGGACGGAAAATGTTTCAACTATGAGAATCGGTAAATTTGCCAGTTTCATTGCCGATAGGCAATTTATACTTTTATTGACGTAAACTCAGACGGAATCTGTTTTGTCGTGATTGTAAAACATATTTAGCAAATATTTCCCGGATTTTGTGATGCAAATCAGTATATATGTACCGGCCACTTGGGGATATAAACAAATATTGACGCTAGGGTAACTTCCATCAAAATGAGTACCGCAATCCCCCCCTTTTAAAAATCTAAACTGGGAGTTTCAACGCACACATGCAAAGGAGATAAAAAAAGTGAGTTAATGGGAGAAAATTGGAGTGATAAGAGACCTCGCAGAAACACAGAATTTGCACGACGACCCAGGGCTGAGGAAGGAAGGAGGGAGGAGGAAAGTGGGTGAGTGAGGGGTGCAGGAGAAACTGCTTTATTAGATGTGGCCTCCCCTCCCCGGTAACTGCCTATATTCCCCCTCTCAAGTAGTCCTAACCCGAAACCCTTTGCCTCAAGGAAATGACGCCAGTGCCTTGGGATGAAAGGACCCCTTGGAAATGAGTCGGACCCCCCCCCCACCGGGTGGGTGGGAAAGTGGAACTGGGGGTGGGATGAAGGAAAAGGAATGGGTAAGGACGATCTGACGGCCGAGGATACCCCACCACCAGCGAAAAGTCCCTCTTCCTACCGTCGGCCCCGCCCACCCACCACGCCCCCACACACCCTCCCTCCCCCGTTTGCAGGCGATTTAATTTGAGCAGCTTCCTCCCCCCCCCCCGGGGGAGTAGTGGGCGGGAAGGGAGCTGGGTTTGGGACTCGCTTGAGGGTTGGGAGAAAATTGGAAGATGGAGAACATTAATTCTCATTAATTCTCTCACCACATTCGCCCATCATTCCACTTATCCCAGAAATGATGCCGAATTAGAGACTCTTATCGCCGTGCTAGGAGTTCTCCCTTTTTTTAGGATTTAAAGCGGCGCACCGTCGTCAATATCCTGAAACGTTATTTGGAATACTGGTTGAAGTTAATACTTTTTCAACATCTGAATGAACAGAAGAGAAAAGATTGATATCCATCGTCTGATTAACAACATAAGAAGAATGTGGTGAATCATAAAGCCTAGTATAATGTTCGCCTCAAGGGTCACCTACGACATCTATGTGAGCGCTTGTAAAAAACAGAAGTTACAGGAAGTGTTTATCCACGCATACCATAAATTGAAAAAAAAGGAAAATTTCATTCATTCATTCATCGTTTTCATTTCACACATTTACGTAAACCTAAGGCGCTAAATAGATACTAAAAAGTGCTCAGTAATTTATGTAACTTTCTCTTCGAAATAATTTTACAGTGGTTTTGATTCCATTAAGGTCCAAATCGATTAGGAACAGATTACTCTATACTCGGCTATATACTAAACCAAAAAAGCCGTCGGAGGATTTAACTTAATATATTTCACACTCTAATAATAAAAAACAACCTTTATCAGCCCGAATGTTTTTTTTTGGTATGTGAGGTCGAATTTCATCTCAATAACAAGTCCTGCATCACGTGAGTTTCACACGTGCGGTTTAGATTTTACTAGCTAAAATTCTCCTCTGTTGCCAGCCGTGGTTTCCCAGGAAGATTGCATGGTACTCAAAAAGTCACTAAACTCGTGTGAAATTGAGGGTATCCATAATCATCCAAATTTTATTCCTATCCCTTCTAGTCAAAAGTCGCAACCATTAGACTACTGCAAAAACCAAATTAATTGATAAAGAACTGTAATATAGAACAATTTAAGTAATAATAGCTAAAGCAAACAAGTAAAACGAGTGTAGTAAAATAGAAAAAGTCCTGACATTTCTTTATTAATGAAATATGACAGCTGCAAAGCTATTAATAATCATTATATTCATCTAAGATCCTAGAAGTCTATATTTTGCTAAATGTGAATAATGTGTAACCTAAAATTATAAAATCAGTTATTTCAGGCCTCACTATGTAGAACTACTCTATTCCCGATAGAAAAAAGTTCAACATTGTCAACTTCACGTTGGAATAACATTAAGAAATTAATTTGAATTACCAAATTTATAATTTTTTCTTTCCAAAATGTAAAAATTATGCCAAACATGTAAAGTAACGCGAATGCAAAACAGCAGCTTTAAAATTAAGTCATAAATACGATTACATCATAGAGAGATATGTTCAGCTAGGATCGCATGCATAGTTTTCTGTTAGAAACTCTCGATACATTTATTTTCATATCTTGAAGATAACGAAACATGCACGCGAAGGTGTCATAGTGTGTAGGAATACGTAGCATGTAATGTGATTTAGAATTTGTAACCACTAACAGGAGGAGTTCAGAATTGGTAGGTCTCATGAGATTCTAGACAAAAATATTACATTTGCATATCATTTATTCTCTTATTGTCATGCGTAGAAACGAATCAAGATTTAGAAAATTTTAAAAATGTTTAACTATCTCGAGTATTACGTAGTTAATATATTCTTCATCGCATATATCAATTTTCTGAATGATTGAACTGAAGTAATAAAAAAGGTAGTGATTTCTATTATACCGTCTACTGCAGTAAAATTAGCTTTCCCGAGCACCATGTAAGCTTCAGCCTTATTACCAGTTTCCATTACTACCTTCATTATTTCTCAATTTTTTAGCGTTCTCCCATTTTCAATTTCCATTAACTGGTCATATAAATTGAATCGTTTTTTCTACGGCAATATGCCTTCAAATGCAATTTATTCCGAAAATATGGCTATTAAGGAAAATTGCACTTTACTCGAGAATTTACCGTTTCACGCCTTTACTAAAAAGTTTTTATATTCTATGATAGAATGTAGCAGTATATATTCTTAATTAATAGTAATAAATTATTAAAAAGCACACCCTTTATTATTATTAAGCACTCACAAATTTAGCATTGGTTACCTTTATTGACCAGGTTAATTTGATGGAAACTTTAAACACATTTTCATTACAGTAGTACTTAAATGTTGATAAACGCATCGCAATTTCATGTATTGTGTTTTGGTCGTATCAAATTTATGAATATTATACCAGAAGAATAGTATTAGTAAGTATGACTTTGGATAAGTAAAATGGAGAATTAAAACTGTACCTAGTATAGATTAAGACTATATTTTCCATTACCTTCATGTTCAACATATAAAGTCCTAACAGAAAGTCCGATTAAAAAATTTTCTGATAAATATTTTATTAGAAAACAAATATTTACCACCTTTATAATTTTTTTAAAAATTTCATGTTTTCAGACAAATGATTGGGAACTCACGAAAATGCAGGGACAAATTATGCTCTATGATATTAGAATAATGAGTCCGCAGATTGTTACAGGACCGTAAATTATTTTCACATACAGGATACAGCATAATCACATTTATGACTCCAAAATAACTAACCTTCTAAACTTTTTTTGTGATTTAGATATTCACAAAAATTAGAGTCTCGCACGAATACAGAGAGCTTACCCCATAGAATTGCATTGGACCCTAGCAAGTGGCACCAGACTAGTTGATGACGGCAAGATTCCCTATAAATATATTACATCAATAAAAAATTATAATATAATTTTTCGTCCATTGACGATTTTTTTAAGCCATTGAAGCATAAAATAAAGTAAACTATAACTTTGATGGTTTCTGGCTCAACTTTCTGATAGTTCATGTTCATTAAATGAAGAATACAATGTATTGTTCCACTGTTACTTATTTTGGTACAACTAGTTTCAACGCTTAGGCGTCACCATCTGGTAAAAATTATCCAAGTAGCGGTCTATTTATATACCATTCTCGTGGAGGAAGGAGTGGGTGAGAGAGGGGGAAGGGGAAGGAAGGAGAGTATCCAAATAATCACCACTCCTTGCTGACCTTTACATGAACAACTTGGAAGAAACACTATTCTGCAGTCCCTGATTTTTTACAAAGAACATTAATTGTTGGTATCGTTACGTAGACTATGCAATATGAGCAGGCACTGAAAGACAATTAGACAAATTTGTGAATACCTTAAATTCACAATGCAAAAAAATCAATTTCAAATGTGAGAGAGAACATAGTGGGAAACCCAATTTTCTAGATATCTCATTGTCGAAATGGGAAGGGGTTTTGAATTTGCAATTTTTCGTAAAAGCACTGCCAGAGACTACGCCATCTTCCCGTCAACTCTCGCCATTAAATATCTCTAAAGTAATCCACTTTTCATTTTCTGCTAAATAGACTGCTAAACATACCTCTCTCTAGATGTGATTTTGTTCAAAACCTAAAGACGGTGAAAGATATTGCAGTGAAATATGGGGACAAAGATGATTAATAGAAAAAAATACTGCGCAGAAAACCTTCCCTTAGAACAAATATTTTGTTCAAACCAGTTAATATACATGCAAATCTATATTATATTATTTATTATTATTATTATTAGGTAATCTACCGGTTAAGGTAGGTGTTTTATATATTATATAATAATATTATGTAGTAATAATAATATATTTTATATATTATATAATAATAATATCTATATTTTATAATATTTCTAATATTATAAATATAAAATGAAATTATTGTGAACATTTCTCATTAATAAATCATCTCGATCTTAAATAACGGATGCTGGCTTGCATAACAAGATCATTTTGAGTCAGAATGGACTCCATAATTTTAAAAAAATTACTGAAGAGCGCACAGATGAATTTGGGGAGTATGAGTAGTGGCGTTAGCTGGGAAAAACAACGTCATTTTTAGTCATTGCCGTACAATGGTATGATAAGCATCAAGGCTTTGTCGTAGAAACGTTCTTTAAGAACAAAAATAGTTCGCTGGCGACATAGAGGGTGCTGTGGTCTAAACCCATTTTCACCTTTCCGGTTAGGTCAAAAAGCAAAATGTTTGTTACAGGACGACTGACAACCCTCACGAATTTCACCCAAGACCTCTTCATTGCCCCAAAGTGACAGTTAGTTGCATGTGTATAGGCTTTGTTGGGCCTTACATAGGCTTTGTTGGGCCTTACTTTTTTGAATCTCGAGGTTCGATAGTTACTGTGAACTCTATGCGCTATTGTGAAATGCTGGAGAACTTTATAATCCCCAAAATAGAAGATTTTGGTGGGGAATATAACATAGAAGCCTTTTGGATTCAACAGGGTGATGCCACCGGCTCATACCACCCGTCGTTCAAGCCAAATCCTGCAAGAACAATTTCCCGGCCTCCTGATCTCCTTACGAGGGGATGTTCCATGGCCCCCTCGCTCCCGGGATTTGAGCCCATGTGATTTTTTTCTTTGGGGATATATAAAAACTAAGGTTTACAAAGTTAGACCAAGGACCTTGGAAACTCTTTAGGAGCCAATTACAGATATCAACGCTGGAATAACGCAAGATATGCTGGGAGTAGTTCTCGAAAACGTTTTTGAACGGCTCAAGGTGCGCATCGCTCACCAAAGTCGTCACCTGGATGGAATTATTTTTAAAGCCTAGTGATAAAAAATGACATTAAATTTCATTTTCCGGAATAAAAATCTTTTTTCATTATCTTGTTTGATTTTTTTATGACTTTCCCGTCAAATCAGGGAGTCAATTCTGACTCACCCTGCACCAAGGTCTTCTGATTTCATTGGAGTAAACAGTTTCAGCAGAGACTTTGATACAGAAGGAAATCCTTTTAGTATGTGGATTTTTGTATAGACGTTTAAAAGCTGCATGGGAATTGTTTCATTCGTTTCCTTGGAGAACACCGTACCTCCTTTAAAGGCTACCTTCCGTCTCTTCAAAACCATCGCCTGTAAGAAGCAAATTTGCTGAAGAGGTAGGCGTCATACAACCGCCTGTGAATCCATTAACCAGTGTATAAAGCATCGGAACAGAGATAACCAAACCCGCTTCTTCAGGATAAATTTTTTCGACAAACGTTTTCACCACGTCCATATACTCTCTTGCATCATTCCGTGAATGTTAGGAATAAATTTCAGGCGATTCCGTGTGATACAGAACTCTCGTTAAATTTCACTTTCTTAAAAGATTGAGTCACTTTCCTTTCAGACTACATAATTGATTTTTGAGGAATAATTGTTTCAAATTTGATTCAATTATCCAATAGCCAGGAAACGTAACCCTAATCAGTAATGAGAAAATGTATATGAGCAGTACCGTAAAGAAATATAATTGATGAAATCTTCAATCGTATATACATCAATATCTCCAGAATAAGATTCTTCTCTCATTTACAGATTAAACACTCAGTGAAAACCAAGATTTTTACATATTTCTTTAAATTCCCCAAAGCTTTTCAATATTCTTCAAGCGCAATAAAAAAATAATATCCAAGCCATCTACTGGAAGAAGAAGTACGAACCTTTACGACGTCATAAAAAGGAATTTGGAATCGTCTGAAATTTTAAATTGCTAAAATGTATATTCAGCTTAAATTTGGAAATTTTTAGCCATATATTCTGAAATATGGCTGTTTTCAAATAGATGAATGTTGTGACATTAAAAAATTTTAATGTAGAACAAATTAAAGAATAAATATAACGTTTTCAATGTGATTACCTACACCGGCGACAGAGGCATTTCCCTAAATCCCTCGACCACTCGCCCTAAAATCTGCTCAAAATTATTCTCATATTACGACTTAAATCCATAAGTTTTTGGATAAATTCCTTCCCCCTTACTAAGATTTCATCTAAAGTCGTCTATGTTAGCGAATAAAGAGAAAAGTTTCTCCCTATAGCTTATTTTAGTGGGTTCATCATTAATTACTTCGCAAAATTATATTGGCATAATTGTATTTCGAATGAGTAGCAAAAGAGTATTGAATTACTTAAAGTTACAGTTTGCTACTTGAAACTGGTGTAACATTTAGTAACTACGATATTGCAATAAAATATATCCCAGGAAGAATACGTAAACACACAGTAATCAACCCGAAGGTCGGTTTAGTAGGTGATGGTAGAGATCACCCAGTACTAAGCCCTATACGGCGTGTGAAATTCACACATCATTGTAGGGGGGCTAGTTCCTTTCCCTGTACCGGTTATGGTTTCCCAGGAAGACCTGGTACCCGAAAAATCACTTTAGCTTGGGTGGAGCAGCAGGTGCCCAGAGTGCCTTGCCCGGGTATCGAACCCGAGACCCTCTGGTCAGCTGTCCAACGCTCTACCCACTGGACTACCACGACCCGGCAGAAGATGTACTAAAGCCTAAAAACGTCTTTTCCGATTTTAACAAATACAGAAGCGTAAAGCTACTCGATATTGCATACAATCAGTTATAATAGAGCAATCAATGCATAATACAATCAATGCATAATAGAGCAAAGCATATTAACTCCATTAATTATCGAATGATACGCTGATTTGGCGTGTGATGGATGTGATTTAGCTGTTTTCTCAATGTAAAAATCATTATAAGCTTTGTTTTCACAGGGCAAAAGCAATAGCAAGAGAATAAGACCATGTCAAGTAGCACAAATAATTCTGTGTGCTTTTTATTGAACTTTCCTCTGTCACCGTTTAGTGCACGTGGGAATACAGAGTTAATACCTATATCCGAATTTAAAAAACATTTTATAAATTAAAACTTTCAAAATTAATTAAAAATACTTTTTTAAATAAAATTTAATTTAATAAAAATTTAAATTTAATTTCATAAAAATTAAGAAAAAAGGGTGAAATAGCAGGCATAAAACGGAAAATTATAAAGAGAAGTATTAGGGCATAAGGAGGTTAAACATAAAGAGATAAGAGCTGCGGCGAGCAAAGTTAAGGACTAAAAAGAAAAATAATGCCATCTTGCTTAATTTTAATAATAAATTCACTTGTTTTTTCGCATGCAACAAACCTTCTACGTGAAAAAATAATGGAAATGAACACTGGATAGGGTTTACTAATTACCTTGCGAAATTAATAATACGTAGTAACTGTTTAATTGTGTTTATTTTTTTCCTGATTTATAAAACATAAGATTTGAGGTCATCTTAATATTTTAGTTTAGTATTTATGAAAGTTTTGTGTGCGTACATCAACTGCTACTATATTTCACATTTAACGCTACGCTTTATTATTTACATGCAGAAATTTCTCTTTTGGAAACATTTTAGATTTCCTGATATTTGATATGATTGACCTGAATGAAAATAGTTGGAGACCAATTAGAACTAGATCAGTTATGTTGTAGGTGCAGCAACGTATTACGTTACCTTCATACAGTCATAGATATAACATATGATGAATTTTCACTGACAAGAAAGTAAAATACTTAAGGTATGAACTTCAAGTAGATAGGGAAAAATAAATATTAAAATAGGATATATATTTTTAAGCTCTATTCATATATGACATGCATTCATATATATTTACTCATCTTATCGTAGTATCCGAATGGTTATTATGTGAGTCATTAATAAACCCTCTTGTTCATTGATCAATTACCAATTAATATATTAATGATTGCCAAATTTTATTTTTATTTATCTGACAGGGAATGCTCGAGTTTTCAAAAAATATTATTTATTTTTTTGCATTGATGATGTCAACATTATTAATGGAATCCTAATAGGAACAAAAAATAACGATAAGTTTCGATTATTTAATCTATTTAAATTGTTGTCTTTTTTCATTTGTGCAAAATTTTCATTGTCCCGAATTCATTTCGGTGTTGCATAGAATAATAACTATTGCTAATTCATTATTAAACAATGAGAGTTTGATAACTGTTGGTGATTGATTTTTCTATTTTAAATCTGTGTACACAACAGAAATGTAAAAGCTCCATTACTTTTAAATTTTTGCAAAAATAAACATCTTTTATTTCCAAGATTTAACGATTAGGCTTCCCTTTAACCAAAGACGAGAGCTCCTTTTGTATTTTTCGTAGCCATTGCATGCCAAGCACTCACTTAACTAAATTTAAGCTCATGAGCCAAATAGAAAATCTAATTAGCATTAGGCTGCCAGCGTTTGATACATGAGCCAAGACCATCCGTCCCTAATGAGGTGCGAGGTCAAGAGAAATCACATAGCGTGAGGCTCTTCATCAACTAAAATTTATCTAACTATAACCGGAAAACTTCAAGTGGATGAGATAGGATTAAATCAAGAGAAATTTGGGAACTACGTTTTTCTTACTAGAATATTATCCCTATTAGCTACTCTTTATCGTAGCAGTATTATTCAAGATAAGAAGAATAATCATAGTTTACCGCTTTAGGTAACGATGGTTACCTTTCCATCCGGGTGAATTTCCAAATCACGAACATAAATCGGCTTAGATAAAAAAACTACAGAAAAACAAGGAATGCTGACAGAAAAGACGAAGGTACCATTTTCCTTGCGATTTCACAATGGTTATGGGTGGAAGAACGAGGGAGAAAAAAAACTGAACTTTTCGAGTAGAGGAAAGACCAGTTAATGAGAAGAACTTTATTATGAACATTTTTCATCCTAATGATGAGTGCTATGAGCCCCTCTCCAGGTTGTTTCAGGGGCGACTGATCCCCCACCTCCTTCCCTTAGCCGAACCCTTAGAATAGCCCTTTCAGCGGGGAAACTCTGATACGAGAAATACATAAATAATTCCAATTAACCAACCTCCCTTGCCAAGATGATGTGTATGTGCTCTCGCAAGTTCCAAATTAGTTAATTATTACCATACCTCGACGGTTGAAGCAAAATATCAACAACGGGTTCACATGAACACGTTGAGGAATCGTCAATAGGCTGAATCAGGGTATAGTAAAAGGAGATATTTTCAACCCCTAATATCTAAATGTTAGACACCCTTTAGATGATATAGCTCCTAAGCAAAGTGTTGATTTATACAAAACGTTATTCCACTAATTATTAATTAGTACAATATCATGAGCTTTAAATGCATATGCAGCAGAATAGAGTTCGTACAACAATATATTATATTAAAGTTTTTGCTGATTATCCACCAGAACCCTTTCTAATATGCATTTTCTTCTACTATCATTAATTAACGATAATTTTTTATTACTCTATACGTGTATGGCACATTTTCTTTTTACCATTTAAATGCAAATTAAGGATGATAGTATACAGACCTTATTTTTTAACGATCAAATTCAAATTTAAATCAAAGCTGTGCCTTGGAATCGATATCCTCTATACAGAAACATGACTTTGAATTAACGCAGCATCTAATGAGGAAGGAACCCAGACGTAAAAGCCTAATATAATCAAGTTAATTGTTTCGCTTACAGTTTCTTGAAATAATAACCACCGTTTATTTTTATTAAACCATTCCAATTCATCTCTAGCATTAAGTACCCGAGGTGGATTTCGGCTTAATGTACAGATTCTGAAAGTGATTCTTCCGTCTTCAACAAGTCGCACTCTTAAAATAAAAAGATCGCGTTTCAATGGATAGCATTAGTTCAGAAATTTATTTGATCGATTTCAATAAATTTTTATCACTCGAGGACACATGCTCTCTATTTCTCACATTTAGATCAACTGCTTTGGCCTTTTCAAACTAACTTTAGGAATAAACCTTTAAGCTACCTTTTGCATGCGTATTTACACTATATATAACCTATTTTTAGAGCCGTGCCATTCTTAGTCTGAATTCGTGATTCCTGAATTTTACAATCCCAGGTTTCATAGCGCTTGACTTTCCACGTTCCACCTGAAAGACGAGAGAAAAGGGAGAGGTGGGGAGAAGTAAACCTGACGACCTCAATTACCTACGTCCCCGGCACCACGAACGAGGTAGTCGGCCGCCATTTTTTCGCTCTCCCGAACCACCTGAGCCCCCGCTTTTCCTCGCACGCCCTTTCTTCTTCATCCAAAAACAGGGTAGGCGAGCAAATAGGGCCGTGGGTGAAATTGGGTGGAGGCGGGGTGGGCAGGGGGTTGAACAGCAAGTGGGAAGCGTAGGGTTGATGAGAAACGGGGTTGAGAAAGCGGGGGGGGGGGTAGGAGTAGCTTGAGGAGAGGAGGTTGGCACGGGGGAGGGGGGGGGTTGCAGCCTGTGTGGCCTTTGCATATGGGCCCAAGTGCCTGCGAGAGTGCTTCCGGGGCTCACCATACAAGACTATCAGCGGAAGACGACGTGATGGGATAGCACACAGGGTTTCTGGGGAAAGGGAAGCAAAGTTGGGGGTGGTTCGTGGGGGAAGGGGGGTCGCACGAGTCGAAAGAACGCGGAGAAAACATGAGTCGGGAGTGTATCACGTGGAGTGAGGAAGGCACGGGAGGGTGAGAAGGGCGAAGGTGAGGAAAGAAAGGGCTGGAGGCGGGAATGAGTAGGCACAGGACCCCCAGGAGTGACGAGGCATATCCATTAGCCTAAAAATTAGGGATGCTGAGTAAAATACTGCTGAGAAACCAACCGGGAGAGAAGCGATCGCCATTATTCATCCACTCTGCGAGCTTAACTAAGATTTAAAATTAAAAAAATACAATTAGGTAAAAACTAATCAAATGGCCAGTACAAAAAAATGTCAATGCATGATTAAAAAGGCTCATTTCTGGTAGCATTTACAGATATGGAGATAGTATAATCATGTTAAAGGCAACCATTTAATATAAGGATGTCGTATAGCTATGATTCACGCAATCATCAAGTCTTGCAAAAATCGTGATTATCAGTGACAATCAATGACAAATGCCGAGAATTACCATAGTAATTTTACTTATTTTACGTAACGTCAATCTAGTTTTCTTCCAACAAAGGCTCTTGAGAGTTTTTTCTGTATATTTCAATGAATTGAATATTTTTCACTAATCTTTTTAAGAGTCTTTCATTATGTAAGGCATTTCATTCAAAATAAACTTCAGTCCCCATTAATCAACACTTGATGCTTATCTTCCTCTTCAAAAAAATACCATCTCTTTGGAACAACTTTATTATCTTTAGTTTTTGAACCTCGGGGGATCCAGGGAGAGAACAAAATTTTTACGACGGTGAGTAAAACCCATGACTAGCGACTAGGGTTCACACGCTATGCTTAAAACAGCCATTAGGATTTCAGATGGAAATATATACGGATTGAGGAGGTATCGGATATTTTTTAGAAATAGGATAACGCAATAATTTTATTTTTGGAGTTCCAAATGAGATGGTGGATCCCTATATTTCATGGTCCTTTATCTCAAAGTCCTTGCTTCAAAGTATATATCTTTTCAATCGAAAAGAATAAATCCATTTACTGACGTTCTTTCAAATATATTCGTCTCTGAATTTCCTCGACACAGCTTGCTCGCATTATGGAATCGTTCTCCAGGTTGCGCGTAAAAGGATGAGTGCTAATGACTCCTCAGAAGGAGTCGGAAACAGACCAAAAATAAAGAAAACGCGCTCCTATGTCACCATCACCCCACCGTTAATGTAGGCAGTGAGAAGCTTTCAACCAGCAGCTGCTGCGCAAGATTTTCCACCACTTTTAATTGTAATCATGGGTCTCATTTGCCAGCTCCAAAAATCCTTTTAAGTTTAGAAAATTGCAGTAACGGCTGAACTTAGACTCTTTACATCTAGTGGAATGACAAGCAGTAGCCTCAAAGATACAAAATACCGGTTCAAGGGGAATGCTAAAATGGCTAATGAATTTCAACTCTTAACACTTGCTTTGGACCGTGAAATAATCATAAGCCCTCGTTTTTTTCATTAATTAAAACCAAAATTATAGAAAGGTCCAACCTTATATATTGGCCGTTCATTCGAAAATCCTGAATAATTGATAATGAACATTTTCCACCGTCATTCATCTTCGTAACTCTCCTTTGGGATGAATTAAAAGTTAACAGTTTTAACTTTATTTATAACTGAATAAGAGATTGACCCCAGTGATTCAAAATGAAAATGTTGACATCCTTCGGCATCATTTTATGTATGGATAAAAATTGGAATGAGCGCTTAGGATTTTGAACATTCAAAAGTCATCTTTAGGACGCTTGATACACATAAAGTAATAAACGTCTTTAATTACATAAATTAACTCTTAAAATGATAACTCTTTTCTACGCCACAGTTAATGCAATCAAAATTGCCATTTTTTCATTTTAAAGGGCAATTTTCAGTTCACAAAGTATTTGTCAATGATAAAATGATGAATTGGAGATTTCGAAAAAAAATCTTTTGAATGGAGTAAAGTCGCTTTAGTGGTACAAATGCAGCTAAGAAAAAGAAAATGCATGGAAATGCATTTCATCTCACCCATGGATTCGCTCAAATTTTTCACCTCAAAAATCATAAGTTAGGTACATGTCTACATTTATCGCAAAAATTCATGGTTTGAGAGTATATCTCATCAAGATTGTAAGGCAAAACTTGCATTCTCATAGGAAGGATGACCCCAAGAATATCACCTCCGAGCACGTTAATGGCTACACTTGAAGAGTAATGCCTTTTAAGACCCCAGAAACTAGGTGGAGGTGGCAAAAAGTAGGAGTAGTTTTTAAGTGAGAGATCAGAAAGAAGAGAGAAAGAAAATAATGTTTAACTATCCACATACATGCTTAAATTAATCTATATCTAGCAGAGAAAATAATTATTTACAAAAGTATGATACTTAAATAGACTAAAGAATTAGGAACAAAATTTATCAAAATTGAATATAATCATTTAACCTCCAAGATTTTCATATGTCGTGCATGTCATTAGTTCAAAAATCAGAGGGAATTCACATATCGAATTCCTGGAATATCCGCTAACATGATTATTGAGACTATTTTCAGTAATATTAGCCTTAAATATTAATTAATTAAGATAAGGTTTAGGCCTAAATATCCTAAATTAAGGGATGCCCGCGTCAAATGATTCACTTTTGCAGAGGATCGAGCTGTATCTCGTTGATGGCTAAACAGGATAAAGAGAGCCCAAGGCGGGTTGGAATATTAGGAATGTGAAAAGACGAGGAAAGAGAAGAATAACGAGATAAGGAAAGAATAGTAATGAAGGAAGTTGGATATTGCGTGAGATTAGCCGTTGGAGATATGACACAATAAAAACAGACAAGGGGGTAGGGTTGCCTTTAACTCATACGCTTGACTATAAATGATTATATCAGTGGCGGAGAGGGTACTGACCCAACAACGCTGCTTTCTTCTCCAAAAGAAAACTTGCTTTGTGACGAAGAATCTCAAACAGCCCCTGCACATGATACACTACATAATGCCTTTTCTTTACCAAGTACCTAACTACTCACTAAACCGTGAACGAAAAGATAAGTTCAATCTATTAAGAAAAACGATTTAATTAGCTCACAATTTTTGAAAAAACCATAAGAACTTGAATATTTTTTAAATTTGTCACCAATTACATTAAAAACTGTTTCGAAATATGCCAAACGAGATTATTTTTTTGTTGGAACAACAGTTCTAAAAAAAGGTAAAAAAATATACATCAACAATATAATTTAATTAAGGATCTAATTTGAATAAGGTTCATTTATTATTAACTTATGGAGCCCGACAAATTAATATTAATTTTATTTCATTAAATGTACTACAAATAGCTATAAAGGATCACGAAGTTAAAATGGCAGATGAAACGGAGATTTAATCATTTTTCTAATAATATATTCAATAATGTATTATATAAAATTTTTTTTTCTGGAATAGGACTTTACTTTTTAAATATGAATGCCATAATCCACCCCGAGCAAGAGACTACGAACTAATAAAATTAAAGTTGTTCAGGCAAACTCTTGAATGATTTGATATTATTCAAGTAATTTTGTCGAAAAATAAAAATTCTGCTCTTGGATATTTCATAAAACCGTAAAAAAAGTCATTAGGACCCATTATAATAATGCCGATTACTGTAAACGAAGTCATCTATAAGGTTTCCTATTACACACAGAGTATCCTATAAGAAATTTTACCAAGTATAACGGCTTTGGACATCATTTCTCGGCAAGAATTCGCATTAAAACTTCACATAACTTATAAGGAATTTCACCATCAATGCAAGTCATTCTTTGTTGCTTACTGTGCAATTACGTTTAACTTTCTAATCCTCGAAAAAACAATAAGTTGACAGCAATAGTTGAAAGTTTCCATAATGGCTGATTTCTCAATATAGCGCTCCTTAGTACACTCAGGCATACATATCAAAAATTAGCATTACATCGACGGTCGTTACTTTTATTTCATGAAGACTAGTTAATGTTTTACTAGAATATTGTGGGGTAAAAAGTAGTCTCATAATTCCTATGTGGTAATAAAAGTTGTAAAAATGAATACCACGCAATTCACAATGCTGACGCCATCGGGGAATTTTGGGGTAAAAGGAAAAAAGGAGATGAAAGTTATTTTACATAACTCTAACAATTTTACATTTAATAAGCATGCACAGCATATTTAAATGAACTTAACCTGAATGTAACCAATAAATAATATCCATAGTAATAATATTAATTAAGGGGTCGAATGAAACGTATATCATATTTATGCAGCTATTCTACCAGAGTTTAGGATTATTAGCGATAAAAATAATTTGAAAGAAACATAGCTATGTCAATACCATAGTCTTGCAATAGCATACTTTTAAAAATCGTAGCTACTAGATTTTATTAATTGAAGATTAATAGAATTGTATATAATTTTGAAAAATAGAAGAGTTATATGCTGAAGAGTGAGAATGATAGTGTTTGCTCAATTTCTTTATATTCGCCCCATGTGTTTACTCAATAGAGACCAAAGGAAAAGATTCTACATTAATTTCATTTTCATACATTTCACTTTGTCATTATTTATTATGTCTTTAACATTCTCGTCGATAAAAATACACTCCCTAAAAAATTAAGAAGTTCTTGCCAAATTCTTGATGAAACAGAGTCCAATAAATTGAACTCATTGATTCAACTAACTGAATTCAAAAAATCCTAGCTTGATGAAGTCGTATAAGAGAGATAACTACGAAATAACTGAATTAATTTGTCGTTTGTTTCCTCTTCGAATATAATTATCTCCTCTCATTAGAAGTCACTTCTGTAATTAGATATTGTATATTTCATTACATAATTTATATTTTACTTTGCCACTAATAACCAGCTATTCAACTGAGGAGTGGGAAGAATTCAACTTTTCAGAGGTGATTAATGATCGCATGAGCTTTAGATGTATTTACCATACTGCCAATAAAGCCTAAAAATCCTTTTACAGATGCATGAAAATGAAGCACGTGACGTAAAATTTCAAATGACTAATACCTCGTTATAGCGTAGGTATACTTCGTTAGGTAGACACTTACCCAAAGTTTCATCCAAAGTTTCTTTCCTCAGAAGAAGCAGGCGATAAGATGGTCTATGGATCACTCTAAAAGATCAATCGCGCAGGACAAAAAGGTGGTTAAAAGCTGAAGAAAAGAAGAAATGACAAGTAGAAATCTTTTAGTTTTAGATGAAAACTTAAAGAAATTGCAAAGCAAACGTTTTAGCACCACTTGAGAAAAATCTGACCCAACACGATAGTGAAGATGATAGTGAAAATAAAGTCGACATCAAAATTTAAACAAAAACATAAAGACAAGGTAAAGAATCTATAGGATCCTTAGTCATCCGTATACATTGAATGAGAGATAAATGAGGCAACGTAGTTGGACAAAATAACTTGATTGTTTATTGTCACATATTTTAAATATTAAAAATAAGGTATTCTTGTAATAAAATAAAAAAAATACTTTCAATGGAACTAATGCGGTAAGAATGCATAGGTGACACATAAATACTCATTCAAACTACATTTAATATACAATTAAGTATGTGTATACTCTAATTAATCACCTTACCAAATTTGATTTTGTCCCAGTTATTGAACAATTATTATTTCATAACTTTGGGTAATATTGAAGGAACTTCCTTATTGCTAGTAATAATGTACTAAGCAGTGGAATACCTTCATAAATACTGACTGAATATTAAAAGAATTATTTTGCCAATAGAATGCACTTTTAAAACTATTCATATAAATATGTGTTACCTATCATCAATGTCTATGCCAACCATTTCTCCTTAATTCCCTTAACCGCTTTGTTGTGAAAATTATGAAAAATGGAATAAATGAGGTAGCCTATATATCACGTTCCTCTAGTATCAACGCAGTATCCATTCCTTCACAAGTAAACCGTTGTTCAACTCCACGTCTATTACGAGTACACGTGATCTACCTTGCCTACAGTATCGTATGTAAAGATAGTCTATATTATAACAGTCCCATATGGTAATTTTCATTCCTGAATGACACTACAACTTCATCGAAAGTAAAGATTTGATAAAATGAAACTCTCTGGAAACAAAACTTTAAGATATTTATTAACTATGATTAAATTATTGAAATAATTGAAATGCCAAGAAGAAGTAAATAGCGTGTCACAATGCCAAATAAACCACACCGTTTTCTGTTGTTATCTTTATACGTAACTATTGCTATATGGCAGGCATATTTTAGCCTAATTCTGCACTGTATTTTTTCGACGGTACACATCACCGTGAGCTTCGGAAGCAAAGTCTGCTCAACAAGCAAGCACAAACGTCTATAGCAAATCCTGTCTTCAACAATATTTCCCTCATTAGACTTATTAGGACTCTCCATGCAGTCATTATTTGGACCCTATGGAAAGTTCAAAGACGTCTTAAAGTCTATGCCCTACCCGCGGATCAAAATCGGTGTACTCTCCTCTAAATCTCCTCGGGCCCATGTTCTAGCTGCTATTTTTCTCTTTAAATCCCTCCACCACTCAATAAACGGCTCACATGAAATTTTTCTGTATAGTTTGAATTAATTCCCGAAAACTTATTTTTTTCTCTCACCACATTAATTACGTCGGACATCTCTTCTGCTAAAAGTTTCTGCGTCTTCATCACTATCCAGCTATTTCCCTCCATTTGGAAATGGAGGAATGCAGAACTCAAAAGACTCATGTCCCCTCTCTTTTACTTTCCTTAATGAAACTATCACATTCATATTTAAAATGTAAGCTTTCAAATCCTTTTATATGAATAGAATTGTTTCAAAAATCATTGTCATGGTTACAAATCAAGTTTCTCATTTCCACGGGAATGAAATATTGGAAAATTAGTAATGCTAGGATTAATAAATATGCTACGAATTCCCAGGAAATTAAATCAGATCTTTTTGAAACTACTAGAGTGTGATGATTTCCTTTATGCTGAAAGTAAATAAATGAAAACTTTAAGGCCCAATGATGTTTTTGGTATTCATTTCCTCGGACTCATTACAATACGCTAAATAGTTTGCATTACGATCTAACCAGGACATGCAAACTATTACCCGAACCTGTAGAGTTATTCTAATTTACATTAATTTTCCTTTTGGGAAAGAACAAGGAATCATGTACAAACGTGTAGGCATTATGGTTCATTATCCCAGTTGAAGTGTTGTTGGAAGTAGATGAAGTATCAAAAACTCCTTTGCGGGAAATAAAGAAGTTACAATTTCTTTTGTTCTCGAGAAACATTTTGCCTGAAAAAGGCCGCGGAAATAAAGGATAATAAATTTCAGACGTGTTCTGATGCAAAAGGAAGCCATTATCTTTAACGACTTGCAGAGTGAACTCAATGAAAACTCTGGATATAACCGAATTGTGAAAGAAACCTATTTTATCAAGTGTCATAAAACACGCTAAAGCAAGAAAATAATTTTAAACTTTCATAATATTCTGTAGGCAGAAACAAAGGAAATAACGAATTCTAAATCGCAGAGGAAAAGTGACCGGGCTGGGGGTCTTGCCTAAAACTATGACAGTAGAGAAAACTCTATACAAGTAATAATGGGTTCACAGACGCTTTTGGGAGAATGTGAATCACCTGTTACGTTCGAATGTCCAAGTTATAAGCTGAAAAAGTTTTTTTTTGAAAAGCACCATCTGCAAAATTTAATATCGTCCTACGAAAACAGAATATTGAGGAAACAACAATTGATCAGCGCCATTACAATTCAAAGATATTGAGAAATAAATTGAATAAGAATTTTTGAAAGGAAGCTAAGGATTTATCTTCCCTCTCACAGAACAATTCAATATTACTTTCCAATGATTCTCTCCATATCCACATTTTCTCTATAGGATCTCATCTGAGGCCAAGGGTAACATGTACCAAAGTACTCGTAGGATGGAATGAGGGAGACGTAACTAAAATATCTGAGTCTTTCGCAGTACAATTTTGGAGCATGCTGATTACCAAGAAAAATTTAGGCACCGTACATAATAGAAATTCAATTAAACCAATCTCAAAACGTAGACAATAAATCTCTAAATAAAAAGTAGAGGTTATTTTTAGTACAAGGCATTGCGGTAGTTTGTGATGGACCGATGTTCAAGATGGACCGTGTGTTATGAACGCTGCCACTGTATTCCGATAAAGAAAATATAATCAGTTTCGTTTTGCTTTTCGGTGTATTTTGGAGGCCGACATATATCGATAAGCCGACAAGGTCGCTCATGATGATTCATACGCTTTTGCGATAAGTTATTTTATTGCACATTTAAAAATTCTCAATTTATTAATAATTTCCTACAGTTTTTGGATACAAACGAATGTACAGTATTTTTGTCACGGGTTCATTAAACAATAAAGGATATTCCATTAAGCCCCTAATGTAATAGAAACTACGACCCAATCATCTTTATAAATGACACATCAAGCTTCCATTACGAACCTGCGGGTCCATTTCATTATCTTTGATCGAAACTCGACAATCGATTTCATGGACACTTTATTAAGGTATATTTTCTCATCTTCGATTCCCTGAAAAGAAGGTCCCATAAGGAGTTCTGGACAAGTTTACGACGCTATGGGATTATCTTTAAAGAGATTAAAGAAAATATTCGGTAAATGCTATGGAGAAAGAGGTGGAGGGAGGTGAGTAAAACAAATAGGGTTTCCCAGAGTAAATGACCATGAGAAGGGAACGAATCGAGTTGGGGCGGGCAAGGGAACACTCATCGGTTTGAATAGGTCTCGGACTATAGGTGATGGATTAAGTCGAGATGAAGGAGAAGGGTGCGGAGAGGTAGGGTGGGGTGGGAGCAGTGACCGAGACGAAAGGGAAGGCAAAGGCACTTGGAGACCCCGACCCAGCGTCGGGTGGGGAACTCAATTCCTCTAACCATCTGCTGCCTCCGGGCTAATGAAATGTAATCGGCCAATCCCAAGCCTGTTTTTTTTTCTTTATTGCCGTTTTATATACGACGTCCATCCCCTTTTGTCCCCGGCTTTCACCAAACCCTAGCCACCATTGGCTCCAAAAGTAAGGACTCTCTCGACGCGTTCGAACACACTTCCACCACCCTACTTCTTGATCTCCCGGGGATGTTATCAAGGGGATCGGATGATTCTCGCGTACTTATATGTGCCCCCTTGAGTTCTACCCTTCTTCCGTCGTCGAAGGAGGAAAACTCTCCTTAGTCGAGAACTCGGCGTCACCGAGACGGATGAAGTCCCGTAAAGCAATGGTAATAAACCATCACGGCGACATGGATGCTTTTACAGTGGCGGAGTGTAAGAAGATAAACAGAGGAAGCTGACCGATCCGCCCCCATTCCCAAGTGCCCCCATTCCCTGGGCCTCCTCTGTACACTCGCTAAATTTATCTTTCGAAGCTAAAATTGTGTCAATGTTAGTCGAAAAGCCCAACTAAAATCCTGTGTTCTCTTCATTCCAATTTCGATTCAATTAAGTATCAATTAGTTGGCATATCAAAATAATGAACGACTTTTTACGTCATAGAGAATTTGCTTTCCTAACTCAAACACTACACTTGACTCATTGAAAGTATTATATTATTATTACTAAGTATTGCGTATTTATGATAGGCAGATGGACATTCGCAAATGGTATTGATACCCAAGAAAATTGCCTCTATAATGCATAACCTTTCAATATTTCTACCGCGAAATTTTTTGGAGAACAGCTACACACTTCCTCAATTGGCTCGACTTAATTAAAATTTCTGCGGATGTCTTCCTATCCGTCCTACTTATTTTTTTATATTAACTGCATCAATATCTCTTCCAATATAAGCTCATAATAAAACAAAATCCTCCACAAAAGATTATCTTCTTGTCTCAAAAGGATTCCGAACCACAAGATGCTACATATTTTAGTCTTTCTTAAACAATTCTTCACTTTTGTGTGTGCCATCAATCTTATCACCATATAAAAGCTTCGTAATCACGAACTGACCTTTGAATCTACTTAATTTCCTCCTAATTTAAAGGTTAACTTGCCTTGCCTACTTCACGCGGATTTTATCACCTTTCCCATTCTATGTTTTATCTTCATTCCATTTGTATACTATTATTCTTCTGAAGTACTGAGAAATAACTCAAATCCATGGATAACTAAGTCATTCAATTACATACCCGTAATCGTACCTTCCCTCCCAAACTTGACATAGTGAAAGTGCTTGTGCGTTTGGATCATCTCTAGAGCTGTGCTGGCGAGAGCAACGATCATTTCTCCAGGTAGGGTAGGTCGAAGGTTAGGCGCCAGAATAAAGGTAGTCCACGAGGCGTCTGTTCATCAGTGAGGCAGCAACACAGGCGTTTAACTGCAGCGGAGCGGCCATTGAGTGATAGTGTCACGTTAAAAACACTATTGAGGAAGGCAGCGGTAAACCACCTCAATTATCATTCCCAAATTTAAGTGATGGACAGCTTAGGGCATATGAGTCCTGGCAACTACGGGACTCGGCCCAATCGGCCGTGTACCGCGCCCGGCAGCGGGAGAGGCAAGGCTTCCGCAGTTGTCATCCCACGAAACCCTTGCGGGGAAAAACCGACAGCAGCAGGACAGAAAACACGGGAGAAGACCAATTTACTTACAATAGGAACTTGGAGTGTTAAGACATTGTTGAGGACAAGAAAATGAGAGAATATTAAGCGAGAAATGGAAAGAGAAAATATATATATTTTAAGTCTATCCGAGCTGAGATGGATGGATGGCGAGGATTAATGGATAGTTATGGAGTATTCATAGAGAAGAGTTTAATACAATTTAGAAAAAAGGAAATATATCAAAAAATTGATATCGAAAGCCCCAAAAGTAACAATAAGAACTGTTCATGGGAAAAGGACAAGGAAACCATAGATCACGGGTGAAATCATTATAAATATAAGAAAGGAGTAAATGGACGAATGTTAACACGAAGTTAGGCAAAATGAAGTTCAAAGAGTTAAAATAAAAGTGGGCAACAGATAGGGCAAAGGAAGCATGGTGGAAGACGCAGTGTGAGGATATGGAAAGTTTGCAGAGAAAGGGTGAAATTGGGGCGCTGTATAGTAAATTTAAATCTTTATCGGGAAGTAAGAAAGGAAGACTATGCTAACAGTTAGAGATAAGGCGGGTAAGATAATAGTTGACCCAGCAAATATCCAAGAGAGATGGAAGGAATATATAGAAGAACTGTAGAGTAAAGAACTTATACCAACAAAGTTAGACATAGAAAAGGAACATGACGTAGAGCAAGATAGCTTAGGTCCAGGCATACTCGATGAGGCCACTAAGGGAGATGAAGCTAAATAAGGCCGTGGGGGTGGATAACATTCCTGCGGAACTACTGAAATGTTTAGGCAAATAGGGGAGGAAGAGGCTATATGGGCTGATCCGTAGTATTTATGAGGAAGGAATCTGGCCGGGAGACTTTGTGAGATCAGTTTTAGTTCCTATTCCGAAAAAGGTAAAGGCTACGTCATGCGAGGACTACAGGACAATAAGTTTGATATCCCACGCAGCTTAAGTTGTTCTCAGGATAATAAACAAAAGCATAGAGAGTAGGGCAAATGATTACTTAGGGGATGATCAGTTTGGGTTTAGGAAGGGGAGAGGTACGCGTGATGCCATTGCAGTAATGAGATCACTAATCGAGAGAAATATGCATAGCATACAATCAGGACGTATTTGCCTGCTTCGGAGATTTCGAAAATCGTTTGATAGATTAAATTTGGAAAAAGTAATGAGTATATTGAAAAAATAGGAAGAGTTTGGAGGGAAAGGAGGCTAATCCGCAACCTGTACATGTCTCAGACTGCTCGGGTGTAGGTGGGGAACGGGGAGCCCGGATGGGCAGTGTTAGGAAGAGGTGTAAGGCAGGGTTGCCCATTATCACCGTTGCTGTTCAACCTGTATGTGGAGGAAATGATTAAAGAGGCATGGGAAGAACTGGAGGTAGGAATGAAAGTTTGAGGGAAATTTTTTAAATTAGTTAGGTTTGCTGACGACGAAACTCTAATTTGTTAGTCAGCCAAGGGGTTGCAAGCAATGCTGAGTGAATTGGAAACTCAGTGCGGTAGAAATGGAATGAGAAACCAATATTAATAAAAAATTATACGATTTTTCGGAAGTAAAAAGCTTAAGCTAAACATTAAAATACCAGGGCAAATATTTAGAGCAGGTGGAACAGTTAATGTATCTCGGCAGTGTGTTGGACGAACATGGTCAAAGTAGTAGGGACATGCGAAGAAGAATTGTGCTAGGCAATGAGGCTTTAAAAAGGAAGAAGGGGTTGATGACATAGACGTTGAGTAAGGATGTTAAGAAAAGACTTGCTAAAACTTTGATATGGAGCGTAGTAATTTACGGCGCGGAAAAGTGGTCACTGAAGCAGGAGGATAGTCGTAGATTGGAGAAGGATGGAGAAGGCGAAATGGACCGAAAGGAAAATAAAGGAGGAAGTACTAGGTATGGTGGGAAAACCAATGAAGAGGTGTAAGGTATGGTGAGCGAGGAGAGGGGATTGTTGGGAGAAATCATAAGGAGGGAGAAAAAATGGATGAAAAGTCTATTGATCGGAAAGGGGATATTGAAGACTATTAGGCAAACGAGGAAAGAGTAGGATAAGGATAGGAATGTTGTATGTATGAAGGGAAGAAGGAAGTACACGGAGATGAAGAGGGACTTATTGTAGAGTAGGATGCTGTAATGCTTTATGTTAGGAGATATTTATTTGGTAGTTTTATCCATCCAAAACTGGTGTATTACCTTTTAATGAATGTAGCTTATTAAATAAATTACCTATTGGCATAATGTTACAATGAAAGCAGTGCCAAACACATAAGGGATTTTTTTTAATTTTTCGGGCATCTTGCCACTTAGGTCCAAATTTGAATAAATGTTAGATACATATGGAAATAATGTTTGCAGTAAATTAATGGGCAATATCACAGAATGATATTACTGACGGGGAAACTAAAGCCTAATTCAAGAGCAAAAACTCGGAAATTCTAAAACAAACGGGAGAATGTGAAATTCTGAACGGGTGAATGAATCAGAAAAAAATGTATGACTTCTGACAAAGGCGAAAAGGATGTAAAGTACGTCGATGAGCAAGGATGAATTCCAAAACATGAATGCTGCATCCAAAAATAGGATTAACATTTACAGTATTTTCGAAATAATTAATCCTCCGCGAAGGTTCTAAAGTTGCATACAAATGAAATGAGCCTTTCAAAACGTTTTAAGAATTTTAGGGTTTATCAATCCTTAAAACAATGTTATGATTTTTAAGATCCTGTATTTACACCTCTTAGATTTAAGAACAGTTGCAATAAAAGTAGTAATAGAAGAATAATAGTTGCAATAAACTAATTGTTAGACAAAGCAAAAATATAATCAATAAATTGGTATACATTTTTGGAATGATAAAAGAACACACAATACAGATTTATTTACTCAAAAACCTCTTCCTATATTTAAATAAAAGTGACATGTTTGACTAGCCTTAAACTTTCACGTGACGTAGTTTTGCATCCATTATAAAATGGAAATTTTAGCAATGACAATATGAACCTTACTGTAACGGTTAAATATTTGATTTTCCTATATGCGCAAAGTAAATTATCCTCTTTTAACACGAAAATGGCTTTATAAGGTTGGAGAGTGCACTAAAGGTCGATCGCATGAAATTCTGCCATCCCATTTCCAAAGATGCCTCAGATAGTCTTTACCAGAGAAAAGCAATTTTCGATGTGAATAAGGTAGAGGCCGCCTCGTTTTGCTTTTCTTTCTTCTGAAATTACCAAGAAAAAGTGGACCATTTTTGATGGAACGGCTTTTAACTCTGCCTCTCTAAGTAGGTACATGAAAATGCGATAATTAACCGGTGGAAGATTTTTCCGCTACTGGTTACTTCAGTGATCTAATGCAAGCCTCAGTTGAGAACCAAATTCCTATTTATCATGTAATTACAAATTAATATTAGCAGTTAAACTTAAAGAACAAAAATTACTGTTACTCTGATCATTTATTCCAAATCAAACATCAAAAAATACCTTTATTACTTGGGGCGCATGGAAACTTTTATATTTTTCTAAACTATCACACCAGTGATCCTCGCTATCTTTCCACGTGCATAGACCTAAAATATCTCTATTTCTTCTTCCCATCTTTCGCCTCATATTCTCTAATTTTCCTGTGCTCAACGTTGTCCTAACTTACAAGTTCCTAATCTAACTAATTCGGTCTTCTTCTCCTGCGTCTTCAGTCCTGCTGCTCTCAGTTTTCCTTATCCTTTTACCGGGGATTGCTTGCCTCTCCCGCTGCAGGGCACAATACACGGCCGATTGAGCCGAACTGAGTATTTGCGAGGACTGTTATTTTCTATACTGTCCATTTTAAAGTTTTCGGGAATAATAATTAATGGTTTTCCCGTTACCTTACTCAATATTGTTTTTAACGTGACATCATCACTCAATGGCCGCCCCATTGGGATCAGACGCCTTAGCAGTAGCCTTTCTGAGGAACTGACGCCTCGTGGACTACCTTTCGTCTGGCTCCTTGCCTTCGACGTATCTCGCATTGGTGACCCTACAAGGCGCAATTATCATTTATTCCGCCAGCACAGACCTAGGGGTCCAAGGAACGCACAAGCCCTTCCACCACATCAGGCTTGTAACTCCATGGGAGGAACATAGTCACATATTATTAGGTAATCTTCCGGTTAAGGCACGTTTTAGACGGACACAACTAAAAATCATCTTCAAGCCTAAGAACATCTCCTCGCGTAAATTAAAAGTAGTGTAATTCGGCGTGTGTACCATTACGCAGATTACTGTCTTCGTTCCCCATTAATTCATAATTTGTATGAGCTGAAACAAAAGAACTAGACTTCGGCTTCCCATGTTTCATCTCACTGACATTATCCATCCATGTTCGAGCAACGTTGCAGGAACCCTGAATTACCCTATGATCAATTAAGTCACAAGGTGAGGATTAATTGGCTTTAAAAAACCGTCTCGGAGGAATTTGGGGTACCGCCTTAATCTAAGGCAAACACTTTTGTATGGGTGAGGTTAGAGGCTTGTAGGAGGAGGAAGTGATGTGGATGCTTTTAAAGACACCTCGAGAAGAAAAATAATCCCAGCTCTCTTTGAAAATTCTTATAAGACTCAACATGATGAAAAAGAGCTTAAAAAAAGAAAAAAGTTGTATAAAAGAATGAAAAAACTTTTCGTCTTAATTGTGATCACTGTAAATGTGCGACATTAATATTTGTGCACGAAGGGAAAACTCACCCTTATTATATGACCATCAAGGGCTCGTACGTTTATGAACCATGAAGGCACTAGTTTGTCGAGGATATTTACCTTCCTTAATGGAAGTAGATACGCTTGCAATGGAAAGTGAAAGGTATTTACCACTGAAATTCATTTCCCAACTAAATCCAGTATCTTGGGGGCAAGATAGACCGCAGTAATATGAAAATACTATGAAATCGAAGCGTGTAGAACACTCTCAGGAAGTCACCTATGGGTCATCACGATTAACTCAAACGAAATGCTTAAATCCTCCCTTATTGAACGTAATCTACGGCATTACACACCGTCAGATGGGATAGAGTGACTGATACGAAAATATCAAGCTATGATATTCTTGCTATCATCATTGTTCTACATAGCCTATAATTATAGCTGCACTTCTCCGAATCGCTCACAATGATAAACTCAGGCATTCCCAACTGAATGAAATTTTTCCTCAGTTTCGCCAACCTACTACCTTCAAAATTCTAATGAAAAATCTTATTTTGCTTTCCAATTCAGCATTAAAAAGTTAAATGAAGCCGGTTTTGAGGCACGAGTGTCCGAAATTACAAATTGTTTTACACATTCCAGAGAAAATATTGGTCCTTGATTAGTTCCAGTTCCCGTAACTAGCACTCGCAACACCGAAAGAGTCACCCTTCTGGCCCAATTCTAACGAGCTTTCGTTGATCGACAAAATTTATCGACAGCGTTTCATGGACTAACGACCATAACTTTTTATAGTTTTACGAGTAATTTTTCTAGTATTATCACTTTTTCTCAAGGGGATAATAACTCAAAAGCCTAATCAAGAAATTAATGATGATGAAGAGTTGACTTTAGTTGACGGAACCAAGTATAAAGATCGGAGACCTTCCAAAATCACAAGAATTGTGGAAATTTATCACCGGAAAATGACCTATAACTCTAACAGAAATTCTATTTCACTCTCTTTGTTTTCCCGCTGGTGAAATTTATTGTTCTCAGACTTGCAGACATTCGATTAATAGAAAGGAAGACTTTCATATTGAAATATATTTGCCCGAATATTTTGCATCATGTGCAATAACAGCGAGACAACTGTAGGAGAGGCAAATCAAATATGCCCTGGATGAGTCATTTTTTATTAATTTCCTTAAAAAATCAGCCTATTGAACTTAAATACTGATCATTATAAACATCTTACAAAGACTGCTCACTTTGAGCACCTTAAATATGTAGACCACCGTATCGTGTATAAAAAAGATGTTCAGTCGTCGGTTGGATTTCTCATATCGTCAATTTGTAACCAAAGGAATTTACCCTCGAATCTATTACATGAAATGATCAAACAACCTTTCTATGGATTCACTACAATTCACTTAGAACCACCATAAAATTCAAGTTGAAAGAAATATAAAAATTGTTAATGAGAGCAAAATTCATCGTCCACCGTTCTCGGAAAATTTATTGATGCGACCGATTAATTGAGTGAAAAAAAATTATCATTTTTAACTAATCGATTTAAATAATAAACGAAGGTTGAAGCATTTTTTCGAACTTGTAAACGAATATGTGAATAAGGCCTTATTACTTGTAATGCCTTATTTTCGAGGTTAGCAATATTTACGAATAAGCGATGAGTCTTGCGAAGTTACATATCTCTTTATGATGCGTAGTGGTGATTGAAGATATTTCAGTTACATCCCACACTCAACTTTCTTACATTACTATCGTGGGAGTTATGCTTGGAAATAAAGAAAAATTCTGTTTTCTTCAATTAATTTCATGATCCAAAAATAAAACTGATTACCTTATTCAATTTAAATTTTACAACACTAAAAACGTTAGTCTCCATTTTATTCATACGCATAATTTTTAAACATTTAATGCAAATGTCTCCATCTGAAAATTTGCTCATAAAATAGCCCAACTGACAATCTCAGACAATTCCAAATCCCTCTCATTTAAAGTTGAGATTTTGAATTTATTGCTTTCCTAAAACCGCACTAAAAGCACCTTAGTATTATCTCTTAATGACCCTTCAGTGACTTATTTAAGTGATAGATGCCGAGCGAGGCGAAAGCATCTGAAGTACGGAAGTACAAGACCTAGTTTGGAGGACAGGGGGATGTTAGTAGTTCTCAATGGTGGATATAGGGGGATGAGGTATGGGTGAACGCATTAAAAGTTTGGGTGGTGTGATAGAGATAAAGGCGTGGCGCAATGAGAGCGGTGGAGGGACCTGCGAGAGTGTGAAAATCTCGGGGGTTTGTGAGGAAAATGTTCAAGAACGCTAGTAATGTATGGTAAACAATTTTCCTTTCGGATCTCATACTACGCTTGTAAGCTGCTCCAAAGAGGTATAAAAGAAAGCCTCGCATTATATACCAAGGGATTTACGGAAAATTTAAGACTCCTTCTTAAGTTCAAGGATTCCAAGTTGTGTGTCATGGCATAAATTATGTTCGTCCCTTTTGCCAACCAGTGGCCTAAGGCGGTCTTCCATAGGGTTTTCCGGACTCCGTGCGAGTTAACGAACCTTATATCATTCCCTGTTATTAGTTTTGGATAGTCACTGAGAGAAAGTTTCTTGGAGGAAATAATCACCTTCTTGAATGTACTTCCCGTTATGTACCTATCTCAGTATTTCAACTGAAATTAATTTATATAGTTTAAGGCAGTCTCTAACGCTTATTTAAGTTCCCTTTCTATGGTCTTCAGTGCCAACAACGCCAAAAGTGCCTTAAATTATCGATATTTAAAGAATTTGTTAAAGTGAGTTTATTTCAGTGTATGGGAGTGATTTCACTGAATTCGTAAATATATTGGATGAAAAAATATGGTTCGCATGCGGACGATAAATTGATTACTCAATGACCAAGTGTTTTTCGCTTCAAACACAGAATATTAATTACGCACGAGGGAGTTAAAGTTCAAAAGGATAAATATTTACAAAGGTACAGAATGCTGTAAACAGTTATCAAATGGAAGCGTAGACAAATAATGTATGTACTGAAGCACTAGTATACAAAAATTCAATTAATTTTATGTGTAAAGCATTATGGTCTCCACATAGTTTGGCTTTAATGAAAAAATAGAAAATGACTAATTATTTACAAAAAATTGAAATATTTGGAAATCTTTTGTTTTAAGGAAATGTTGTCCTTAATACTCAAGTTCGATCTGTAATCGTATTTCTACACGTTTCGATCATCAGTACATGTTATTATTATTTCTGTAGAGTCATAGCTCGAATCCTTCAAAAAGTTAGAAAACTTGAGTTGCTGCAATGAAATAAGTGCACCAGTAGATAAGGCAAAAATAAACATAATGTAATTCTGATTAAATGTTGTTAAACGTTTTCGTCAAAGACGCATTCCCATGCTCGGGTAACATTTTGAACATAAAAGAATAAGAGTAGAGTCCATTGGAACAAAACTCACAAGAATCCTTGGTAAAAATGCTCATAATGTTGGTAGAGTGGTTAGCTTAAAGATGAATATTAGCTTTAATTTACTAAACAACTAATTGATTGACAATGGGAAGAGTAGAGAGTGAGAAAGAGAATAAAAAATTCAATTCCTTATTTCGTCAACTTTTCAGCATTGTCTAGCACTAGTCAACCACTTTCGGCTCGGCAGAGGAGATTTTCCTAAATTGTGACGGATGTGTTGGATAGTAAACAACTAGATTCTGCACGCTCAGCAACAAAATTTCAATAGCCATGACCGAAAAAAGAATCACTACAAAAAAGCTCTCTGCCAGAAGAGGAAGAAAAAATAAAATAATCTACATTTATCTTCTACATGACTTCCATCACGCCAGAAAAAAAATATCCCTTATGTATTACCTTGAATGAAAAATTCAACCGTATGTTCACACCTGCCTGCAAGGCGGCTTGAAAAAATATTAGGATAAGGAGGAGATAACCGGAAATGACGTTGTTATGACCTTAAAGAAGGACAGCCAAGGGTCACAGTTTAACCTCACGTATGATAGATTTTTCGGAACTTGGTAATTACCTCATTTTACGACCAGATATAATACGAGGAATTAGTTCTCTTATATGTTTCACACATACATTAAACTACATGAAACAATACAGTCAACATTTTATTTCACCAATGACTGTAATGTTTAACGAAGGAAGGTAGTTCTATTTTTTTGATAGTCCTCATATTATTTATATCTACACATTTAACCTTCCCGTTCTCTTCGCAATCAATATCATCAATCACACCTACCCTATATTGCGTGGGACTTATAAATTATTGAAAAGCACTTCTTTTTTTATTCAAGCCCTATCCAAGAGTTGAATCACCCTTTCCAAACGAATTGCTCTTTAAGACAAAAAACCCCGTGGCCCGTTTAAATTTATCTTTTTCACAGATTTGAATGGTTATGATAATAATTATCCCGTTTGCCTATTAATGCTATTTTAGCATTTGCAAAATATCATGTCCCGAACCCTAAAAAGATCTTTAAATAGACAACCAAGTACTTTTACAGTGGTTATCGTTTACTAGTATGTTTTAATTTTTATGCAGCCTTAAACAAAATTGCATACAACGTTAAAATGAATTCAATAATAATAATGACTTAGGCCAATACATCCAAAACGTTTATCGACCGTTCACGATATCGAGAAAATCCCATAGAATTCCGGTACAATTCAATATCTCAGGTTATTAAAAAAATGATGGCTAAAACATTTCGCGTTAACGGCAAATGCTTGGAAAAGAAATAAAATCTCACTGAAGGAAAAGAAAACGCGAAATACGAGTAAACCGAAAACCCAAGCCGTGTAAAAATTATTTAAATAAATGGAGTAAATAGGCGAAATACCAACAATTCGGAGAGAAAAAGGCGCGAGAGAAAGCCGCGTGCGTGACACCTCCGAGGAACGCGCAAGTCACCCAAAATCTCGAGGCCGTTTGGGAGGAGGGTGCTCCGGGAGTGCGAAAACAAATATCCCTATCGGGGGAGAGAGGGAGCGGGCGAGTTATTTTTCACCCGCGTGACAAGACGTAGGAATTCCACCCCTTAAGTGGCGCCCGAGAATGTTCCCTTGCCGTCTTAAGGAGGGGACGGAGGGGAACCGGGTGGGGGAGAAGGGGTAAGGTGACGGGAAGGAGGAGAGGAGCAAGGGTGGGAGAAACCAAAACAGCGCAGGCATCGCCACAACCGCAGTGGGTTTCACCCATGAGGGGAGGGAAACGGGGAGGAAGGACCTCGAAAGAGGAAGAGCCAACGCTTGCCCTGTTGTATCACGCTACTCCGCTGGGGAGAGGGCGCTCTCTTTTTCTCGCACAGACCTCCCTCAACCCATGCCCGACTATTCCTCTCCTTCTCCCGCGTACGCTGCTCACAAAAGGGCCTCTAAACTTCCGGATTGCTTTCGTAGCGAGACAGGGAGCGGAGGAAGAGATGTCGGGGATCTGAGCTTGGGAAGAATGTGTGCCTGTGGGAAGGATTTGGCGTTGGGGCGAGGGGAATGTCAGACTCTACGACAGGAGGGAGTGTTGATGGAAAATCGATGCATCTTATTTAGACTATTTGGTAAACGCATCGCCTTCTCCGTAGGAATCGTACGGAAAAAGTATCGCCATTTCCATATATATGGTCCGTGAGAAGAGCCAACATGTAAAGAATATCTGACATAGAAGGCGTGGACTGAGTTTTAAAGGGCTAGAATTGGAAAATATATTTTCTTCCCAGGACACATTAGAGCAAGAAATTATATTTGATTTCAAACACAGCCCTAGATTTACTAAGTATAGAATGATACAGCGATTGATTGTTTTATCATCATTTAAGTACATGCGTCCACAAAATGCAATAATAATACAACTAAATATTATTGAACATTTGTGTCAATTCAAGCTACCCTGCGAATCAATAAACAGGCTTTAGGCTTACTTCAAAATGCAGACTAAGAACTTCAAAGAATCAAGGATTATTGGATAGGGAGCCCGATGGTTCAGAATAACCTTAGAATTCTCTAGGAACATGATTTAATTACGGGCCAAAATCCTTTTCCAATCTCAAAAAGGTTTCAAGAGATTTGGCAGTGGTCACTGCCCTTAAGTCAGATCAAGAGTTCTTGTTGATTGAGGGGTCAAAGTAATATTTAACCAAATTTGATTTCAACCAGAAATCCGTAGAAGAATTAAAATTCAACTTCCATGTCTAAAATATCAGCGATTCCTTCCAAAATTACGATAAGTAAATTTTGCTACTCAAAGATAGATTTGCGGATTGCGATAAAGGATTGGTCTATAGAACGGGTGCAACAAACTTTGCAGTTCATCCCAATTCCCTTCCATCGCTACGCAAGAGAAAAATATTGCAGTCTCAGAATCTAAATTTGCCACCTGATTTCTCCATTTTTCGAAAATCAACCGAATATATTTATTCAATACAATAGAAGGGCAGAAGAATATAATACCGCGATATTCAGATGTATTCAGAAGACCGAAGGGTTTGGAGGAGAAAGCTCTTGACAATCATTAGCCGACTTGATAGGCGCGGAAGGATCGAAAATATATATGTGGTGCACTATTTAAACGTGTGTGTGTGTATATATATATATATATATATATATATATATATATATATATATATATATATACATATATATATATATATAATATACATATATATGCATACGTACATACTTGCACACACGAAATGTATATATATATATCCCTCCCCCTATCTACCCGAGGTGCGACCGTACTGGGTGAGGATGAGGAATGTGGACGGTGATGGCAGTAAGGGGTTATGGGTATGGGTCGGCTGTAGGTTGGGTTGGTGGGAGGGTTTGGAACAGGAGGACGAAGTTGGTTGGATTGTTTACACACGCCTCAAAGGGGTGACCCATGGGGACAACGGTGGAGGTCGTGGAGCCCGGGCAGCATCGATCGAATAAGACGCCCCCGCCGCATCCCATCCGCCACCACGCCGTCCCTCCCTGCCCGTCCCTCGCGAGCACGGTGTCCCACCCCGGCTCCTCATCCTCTCTCTCCCTCCACCACCCTCTCCTCACACCCCCAACTCCAATACATCCCACACCTTCCACGGCCCGTCTGACTGGCTATTACGCCCCCCGCCCTCCCCCCAGCCCGTAGCCCGACCACGCTCGCGCCCATCTCGGCCCCCCAAACCCGTCAACCTTATCTCCTTCCCAGAGATGCCCCCCTTCCGTCCTGTCGCCCCTCCAGACGGCAGCATTCTCATCCCTTGACACTCTCCCTCTCTCTTCATCCATTCCCTCCCCCTCTCTTTGTATAACCCTTCCCTTTCGGTCCCGCCGTCCTCCCTGACACCGACGCCTTTCTTTCCCGTCGCTTCCCGCAATTGCATTAATGCCTCTTTCTCGCCTCCATCCCCCTCTTCACTCGCCCGCGACACCCTCGTCTTTTTCTCTTCTCACCCTTATTCCGGGGCATACAAAGATGTCGATCTTCAGAGGGCTCCATTTTCACTCGGCTCCCATCCCCCAGTGGCTTAAATCAGCAGTTAAGTTAGAGTACTTTAAAATGCTACCATGAAATAGTGGCACTAGCGTGGCATTCAACTAAGGGGCTATTACAATTTCTCCTCAAAGATAAAATAAAAATGAAACACCGTTATTGATCTATTTAGATTCATGACTCGCCAATCAAAGAACCTATGAATCCCTCGAATTTGACGCTGAGAATACATAAGCTTAATAAAACTTGATTTCATTAAATAAATTCAAGGTGCTGAAGAGGCACTGATCACAACATTGAAGGAATGGAATGCAAGTAAGTTCGCAGGTGTATTGAGGTTTGAACAGAATGAACACCATTTTAATCATTGGCACTTGAATGAAGATATTGGTTACAAAACCACTTTTTATCAATGATATGTGTGCTTGTGTGCATTTATTATCATTATAGGTAATTGACAGTTAGGGTGGGTTTTGAATAACAACAACTACTACATAAATATTATCTTTCTCCTCGGAAAACACAACCCAAAAACTTACTCTACAACAAGCCCATCTTCATTTCAGTGTACTCCCTTTATTCCACCCAACATTCCTATCCTATTTCTGCCCCTTCCTCCTTTTCCTAACATTCTCCCCTCCCTCAGTCTTGAACATTCCATTGCCAATCAACAATCCTTGGATTCATTTTACTGAATCCTTTTGATTTATCCCAACAATCCCCTCTCATCTCCCGCTATACCCACCACCTCATTTGTTTTCCTTTACATCCCTTTCACCTCCTCCATCGTTCTCACAACCCAAATTTCAAAATATCTCAATCTACCTCAATATCATTCCTACCTCCAGTTCTTCCCATGCCTCTTTAATCATTTCCTCCACATTAACGTTGAACAACAACGGTGATAATGGTCCTTACACCTCTTCCTAACACTGCCCATCCCGACTCCCCGTTACCCACTCGCATCTCAGAAACACACAAAAAAGAAAATAAACTCACTTGTTTTCGAATTTTCGGTGGTAAAAGCCACCATTCTCAAAGAAGAGAAGGAAGTAACTCAGGAAACGTTATAACGGAAGGGTTTGGAGGCGCTTGATGGAAGGGGAAGATGGGTACAGGTTTGCAAGGGGAAGAATTGGGAGGGAAATAATTAGAATGATGGGAAAAATATGGAATGTTTTGGGAGAAGGTGGTGGATGAATATATGTGAAGTTTGGGGTAATTAATGTTTAATATTAATACTTGAGTGATTACAGGAATCCAGGAGCCAGATGAACGCCTGCTTTATTGTTTTGAGTTTGACGAGAGGGTCAGAGGGTGGGTAGGATGCTAATATGGATACAATAGTATAGCACTCATCAAAAGGAGAGTTGTGTGATTTTGAATTGGAATCATCCCAATCAGAGAAGAATTCTTGTATGACGCCCAGTGATTATGGATTCTAATAATGAGGGGTGAGCAACACTGTCCATTATAAAAGGTAGGGCATAGTGGACACTTCAGAAGGAAAATTACATATGCTGGAAGTACATGAGGAGCAGGGAATCGGTGGGAAAGAGTCAAAAATCGGGTGGTATAGGGATGGGATTCGGGTTTTGAAAATAGGACATGTTTTGCATCTATTATTACAGGGCATGGGAGTGGCTTTGGGATGAGGTGGGAATTTAAGGAGTGGATTGGTTGATTTGAGCAGATCTGATAAGTTGGCGGGGCGTTTGAAAGTAAAGTAGGAGCATTTGGGAAAAAGGTTGGTGGTGCATTTATGGATTTTGAGGATAGGGTAGAGGTTTTTTAGGATTAATCTCAAAGACTCCAGGCCAGGGAAATACGTGGCGCAAATTGAAAGAGAGCGTTTTACTTGGGTCGGTGGAAGGTTTAGGAGTGTAAGCATGTGTTCGGATTCTTTTGTTTGGGAGGGATTAAGGATAACCTCGTTGGAGGAGGGAATAGTGTGGATTTGAGAGGAATTTATCAACGGAGTCATCAAGAGTGATCACAGATTCTGTGTCCTCTAATGGGAAGGGATAAGGAAAACGAATAAGGAATGTAGCGTTTGGTGCGATGCGGGTTAAAACTGTTATAATGTAAGTATTGTTTTCTGTTTGTCGGTTTAATATGCACACATTGATGGAATTCTTTGTCAATTAATGATAATTTTACATCTAGGAAGGTGATTAAGGAGGAGAAAATGGTAGAATTGAAGGAGACGGAGGATGAACCATCGAGGTTGGAAATGGGACTGGGTTTTCAGGGAATCAGTACCTTGTGGCCAGTGAAGGAAAATATGATCGACATATCTGAGCCACAGTAGAGGTTCCAGGGTTCTTTTGCCAGGATTTTTTTCTCTGACAGACCAAGAAGAGGTTTGCATAGGAAGGGCTGAACCTGCAGCCCATCGCACAACCTTTGATCTGGATTAGAATTCATTGATAAAGGATAAGGAATCACGGATGAGGATAAAGTCGGAAAGGCTAAGGATAAATTCAGTGCTGGTTAGGTTCAAGCCATGAGCTGTGTAAGATTAGTGTTCTTTAAACCGTAAACCGCTGAGTGAATAACTTTACTTAAATATGGGAATGAATAATTTTGACGTAGCCTTTTTCAAATGGAACAATCGTTCTTCCGAGAATCCACAGTTTTAATAGTCTCATGCCTTAGTATCATCAATAATTCAGTATTTTAAAATAAGTACATTCCTAGGGAAACAAGGTTAAAATTATGGCCATTAGTTAGGAATCTAAAGTGAATGTGGGAATCATAGACGAATTAAACAATTGCATATAATCAAAGAAATAACTTTTGGTTGGATTCGATGTGTGACATCCATGTTGTAACTATAGCAAGGATAATTCAGTTCACTCTCTTGTAAGTTACAAATCATTCCTACTCAGTTGTTAACCAAATCATTCTTTGGCTAAAGTATTCATATGAGTTTTTGAAAAATGATCAATTCCGATGAAAAAGCAATTCAGCCGTAACAATTTTGAGTTCATTTAATATCATGAAGTACTTTCTTTATTAATGCCTTGATATTTTATTTATCGTCTCTTAAGAGCCTCTTAAAATATGTTTGAATTCCTCAGCTATTCAACATAATTTTGATCATTATTCAATCAAAAAGCATTTCACAATATTTTTTTACAGAAAAATAAGAAAAATACACGAAAAAATTGTCGAATGGAAGAATAGAGATGTCCATCGGAGGAAATGGGAGACCAACAGGAAAATTTGACTGGATGAATGTACTGGATGATGACTGGATGAATGTTATATTAAAAAAAGACAGCACTCCATAGGCCGCGATAGAAGAGATATTCTTAGGCAATCATGGTAGAGGAAGGAAGAAATATTTTAATGACATGATTGGAGCAAATTACGTGAAGCTAAAAAATTACAAAGTACACGGTTAAGTCGATTGAACTCCCAAGTTTTAAAATCACTGTTGAGCGCCCAGGCAAATTAGCATATTGAGAGTTATTGTTATAGCTGGGAAATATAACGCCATTTTTTAGTATTTGCCATGTAGTGGTCTGGTGAGTATCAAGGCTCTGCCGTAGAAACGGTATTTAAAAAAATGATAGTGTGGTGGCGATGTAGAGGGCGCTGTGCTCTAGCGATGAAGCGCAGTTTCACCTATCCGGTTCAAACGATAAGCAAAATTTTATTTATTTGGCCACTGACCACCCTCACGAACTTCGCCCAAGACATCTTCATTGCCCCAAAGTGACAGTTTGGTGCGCTGTTTCCTCCATAGGCATTATTGGGCCTTACTTTTCTGAATCTCGAGGTGAAACTGATACTGTGAACTTTGTTCGCTGTTGTCAGATACTGGAGAACTTTATACTCTCTGAAATGGAAGATTATGGTGTGTAATATAACACAGAAGTATTTCAACTGGGCATATAAACGATATGTAAACACATATGGAACGTAATATCACAAATAACTGTATTTTACTTCGTCAAATATGAGCATATCAATCTTTTAAGTTTGAATGTAATTAAATCACGACAAGTCTTTACGAAATAAAATAAAAACTTTCCCCGTTCTGCCATAAAATCTAGCAAAGACCATGACAACACTACTGATATGATTCTGCATTTGCATTTAAAGATGCTTAAAGTTTACGTCTGATCAATACTTTAAAGAAAAACAACTGTCAACAATTAAAAAAATAGATTTAAGTCGAATCAACCATAAAGAAATCAAATTAAGGTTTCTCGTAAATCCCATCGGGAAGATTCCACCATCCTTGACATTAATATCGTTCAAGCAAACGAAAAATGAATGTTGGCGGCCCAAAACACTCCCATAGAGGGTTTTAAAAAAATATTAAATTCCGGCCAACCATAGTGGTGAGATTTTGGCCCTTTCATGGTAGAGGTATCCCTTTGAGAGATCACCCTTCTATTCTAGACTTTGGTATCCCACAGTACACGTGAGCTCTTTGATACCACACCCAGCCAACGCGGCCGCGCGATGTATTGAGGTTTTTTTTACGCTTGCCGCCACACCATTGTTCCCACTCCCATTCACGCAAAAAAAACCCTACCACCACGCCCACCTCTTCCACCGTCACCACCCACCCTTCTAACGGGGCTATTTTCTTTTGTTTCTAACTCATTCGTCCTCCGCACGGTGCTGCCTCCATATATCAGACTCTACCGCAGTCCCTCTCTAGTTTACTCTTCCACACCATTCATTTCCGTATCGTGGACCATATTCCTCCTCCTCGGGTCTCTCTTCTCCCTTTACGGCACTTCAACGCCGCCGCGAACAATCGTCCCCCCCCTCCGCCCAATATTCCACGCCCTTTTAAGACGTCCCCTTCATCTCAAATTCTTTCCCTTGTGGTTCATCCCACTCCCGCCGATCACTTCCTTTTATCACGTGCGTTCACAACTGCATTCTGCGAGGGAAAAAACAACACAAAATATGACCACTTTCACTTTAAAAATTATCTTATTATCGACATTTTTGCCATTTAGCTTAGGGTTTTTGTTGGGCATAGACTAAGAAATGCTACACCGATACATTTCACTACCTTGCCTACGTAAAAAAACACAACCTGACATTCGACACGTCAATCAACTCTCCAAATCCGTGTAGTCCCTCCTTTGATTTCGCCTGGCATACCTATTTTATCCCTATAATTTTCCTTTTTTGTTCATTAAACCCTCTCCATCCATCTCCACGTCCACCTTTCAAAGGCCAACAATCTACACTTATTATCCTTCTTCAATGACCATATTTCCGCACCGTAGAAAAATATGCTCCTAATCAAAGTTTTAATGAGTCTCTTGTTAACATCCACATGTCCCTTCTTTACCACATGCAATTCATCTTCTTATGTCCCTACCACTATGAAAATTGTTGTCAGATACCATTTCGAGATAAAAACTGTTTCAACTTTTCAATCGTCCCAAAAGTAGTATGACTTACATTTATTTTCCCGGACAGACGGAAGCACGGGCGGCGGTTTCTCTGACTGGGTTCAAGGGAGGGGAGTCTCAGGAAAGGCTGGAGGCCAGCAGTAGTTGGCTCCGAGGCTTTTCAGAGTGGGGGATCGTTCTTATTCGAAACCTCTATAACGTGACCTCGTTACGATCCGTCATGAACCGGTTATAGGAACAGTGCAACGCCATCAAATTATGCGTGAAACTGGGTAAAACCGGGAGAGAGGCTCAGGACATGCTCAATGCAGCTTATAATGATATTGCCATGGGTAAATCGGGTGTTTTTGAGTGGCCCCAGTTGTTTCGGGAGGGTAGAGAAATGTCTAAAACGCCGAACGATCAGGCTGCCCCTCAAAAAGTAACAAAAACCCTTGCAATGCAGACAAGAATCGCAGATAAATGGTTCGCATGGTTTCTGATTAACATTGCAGGCTCAACGTCATTTGCATCGACTTTTGACCGAAAATATGGGCATGAGAAAGATGTGCGCGAAATTGGCGCCGCGAGTGCTCTCGAACGAACAAATGGAAACTCGCACGCGGATCTGCCAAAGAGCTTCTCGGCCATGTTATTAAGGAACCAAATGTTTTAGACATTGTCACACCAAATTTCTTCCTCTTTTCTCGCCTCAAATCAGTCCTGAAAGGACGCCACCACGGCTAGGTGACAGCGTTACAACAGACCGTTACGAGGGAGCTTAGCACCATTCCGGGCGCCGCCTTCCAGAAGGTGTACGAAACGTGAGAAATTCGCTGACAGCGGTGTGTGGGCGCATTGGGGTGCTACTTTGAAGGGTTTTGAGAATTATATCAATTCTGGAAATACTTTTTCAATCGACCCATTCCTACTAATATTGGGACGGACCCAGGATATTGATTTTTAATAAGCATAGCAGTGACTGCAATTCCTTGCCAAATTAGTTAGCTATATCCTTATCATTCGTACACCTAAGTTTATGAATTATCCACCGACTTTTATTTTTATCTCCTCTTCCTTCCATACTCCTTTTACCACATTTAACATTTTGCTAGATACTCAATAAAGTCATGACGCAATGTTAGAGTTTAAATGAACGAAAGGGAAAGTGTACGTGGTTATTTAAAAAATTACGCCGATCGTAGCACAAACCCTAGGTCCAAGAGCACCTCCTAAGGCATACTAAAGATAACGGATTTCATCCTGATGTCAAGATATAAGAGATTTATGAGAAAAACAAAATGGGATGATACAGAGACTTTATTTTCAAGGAAAAAGGCAATCATACCGATAATTCAAAGAATATTTCTTCTCGAGTAAAAATCTTTATTTTAATGCCAGTATATATAATGAGAAGCTTCAATCCTAAACAAATAAATTAATTCCTCGACTTCTGATAAGATCTATGAACATTACGCAATATTTTTTCAAATTCCCGATTTAGGCACCATATGCTCGTGATTTCTTCCAAGGCTACATGTCCAATGAGATAAATGGCATTCATATAAATTATCGGTAAAAGTGATTGAGTGACTTCTGGTGGACTGAAATTTCATTATAAAGACGGAAGATAAAAACAATCGGAAAATATCATATTTTTCTTCGCAGCTGTCGAGCAATATTATCTTTTTCCATCGTATTTAAACGTTAATTCATCACATTTCTGCTGAAAACATATGCCAACCTTCAACTAAATTGGAAATGATTTCAACTGATAATTCAACATAATGACTTTAAAAGCTCATAAAAAAGTTTTAGCTACCGACATGTACATTTTATAGAGATAAAATATACAATCGGTTAAATATCAATTTATAGTAAATGAATTCATGAGAAACTCATTCGAATAATATAAAAAGTAAGTGTAAGCGATGTGGAACCTGGATTGAATCAGAGTATCCGTATTTCCATTACATGAAGAATATAAACCTAGTGGACAAATTAAAGCCAGCATCCAACTTGTTACCCGGCACAAAGGGATTCGGGGAGGACTGTTATGGTGTTAGCTTTCTAACCTTGACGTTTTAATTATTCCATGAATTTCTTTGGCGTTTACTTTTTCAATTTCGGTAATAGATTTTAAATTAAGGCCGTAAATTGACAGTGGTTATGCTTTTTACCATGTTTTTTATTTGCTCGTTAATTTGCGCAATGGAGAAACGAGTATTAAGGAGTCCATTTGAAGAGTTAAAACTCTTAATACATTTTCCTATTTGAACTTCGGTCATTGTGTTTTCATAAAAAAATTAATTTTCTGGATGGGAGGTAAAATAGTGTTTCCTCTATTTCCTTTAAGTCTTTTCTTGGTTTTTACAGGACGAAGTTAAATATTTTATGTTATATTGACCACATAAAACTTCTAAGCCATTTCATAATGTATCAAGCGCTCAAGAATAAATTAAATATTTATATCACGTACATGACGCACCAATAAATAAAGATCGGCAACGAAAGGGTAATTAATGTTTGCTTGCGATGAAATAGTGATGTTAAAAACTCATTCGATTAATGGCTTGTTAAATAAAAATACAAATTGTTCATGTATTATCATTTGCAAAACAATTAGAAAAATATGCAGACAGCAAAATACATGTATAAATGCAAAAATAAACTTAGTGAAACCAAAATCACTTTCTTTTCCAAATCACGATAAGACTTATGCAAAAGTCATTTTCAAAGATTTTATGAACAAGTCGAAAACTCGATCGGAAAATATAATTGTGTCGTGGACTTGGTTAAATCTATTTCAGCCATATAATAAAATGCCGAAAAGTGATGCTTGCAATTATGAAGTTCACTTGCGAACCTAGATACCATCCAAGGAAATTTTTTTTTTAGAAGTAGTCTACGAACTAAGGGTTGGTGTTCGATGAACCAGGGTATAACACATTACTCGTGGGCCCTAACTAACACGATAGAAAGTAACCTAAAGCCCCTACATACAATGTAGAATAACATTGATTCTATGATTTGATACATTCATTAGATCTGCATACTTTCCACTACCCTAAATTCCACCCAAACTACCTATTCTTTTCCTTCCTCTAATTCGCTTTCCCAACATTCTCCCCTCAATTACCCTCGGCAGAATCCAATTCCCTCTCATTATAGCCAGCATCCACTTGTCTTTCCTGTAAATTTCTTCCGATAACAGTTTTCCTACCCGTTCCAAACAAATAACTTTCTCATTTATTTTCCTTTCCGTCCATTTTATTTTCTTCATTCTTCTTCACAAAATAATAAAGGTAAGTGTAAACATTAGTATTAGATCGCCAGAGTCCAGAATGTTTCTATAATAAAGTTTTTGAGATCTGGGAGGTGTACAACCCGCCTGTTGTTTCGTTTGTGATATACTTCACCAACCCATTTCCCCCTTTGACTTCCAAAACCTTCCATCGAACCTGCGGCTTGCGGGGGAAGTAGAAACAGGGGAGATGGGGGTACATAATTTAATGCGTAAGGGTCTTTGACCATTTCTGGCCGTGTAAAACCCCTTAACACGGAGTCGCTGAGGTGGAATGATTCCACTCTTCCCCGACCGCCCATCAGACCTTCCGCACTGTGCTCCCCGTGCCTATCCCAGGATCGGCTCGCCGCCGTTGTGGTGACTTCATTCATGCGTGTCTTTACAAGCAACGCAATTACTGCAAAAACAAAACTAACGACTTCGCAAAGCAATAGCAGACTTTGAGATGTAAAATAGGCACGAGGAAATGTTATTCAACAAATGAAAGGAAAATTGCATTGTAACCATCTCAAGTGAAAGGGTTCCTAATAAGGGTTCGAAATTAAAATTATGCGTCACTCACTACTGTGCAAGTAAATTAGTCAAAATCTAATCCATAAATGGAATAGTTTACTACTAAATTAACAGTAAAAATACTCGTTTTAGCGCCTTTAATGGAGTCTTCTCTTCAACTAAGTTCTTTAAGCACTCCAGACTTATACAGAAAGGAAATCGATGAAGTTAGTGCTGACCATGGCAGGGAGAGATGTAGGGCCGTTGGAAGAAACTCATAGAAGTCAGAAGTGGACGCAATGGAACCATTGCGGGGCAATTGAATTTTGAAATATATGGCGTAGAGGGCGGTGTTGAGTTCGCACAGCAGAGGAGGCAATGGTGCGGCGTTTCACTAAAGGAACGCAGAAAGTTTTTATAGCTAAATAGAATACTCTGGCATTAATACTTAGCCTGTACAAGGAAGAGTTAGAGTTTGATTAATTTATTTTTCTTTCTATAATATCTTGATCAGTTTGATTTTGTTATCCATTAAATACTGTACCACAATTGGATGTATTTCGTGAAAAACTGCATTGAAATTCTACAACCACAAACGTTTCACCAAAAACGGACTAATGAAAATTAGTCTCAGAATGGGAAGTTCGGTACAAGTGTAGCAGTTATTTCCCAAACTTACATTAAACGGTATATATTATAGGGTAAAGTTTTGGAATATCGAATGTTACAGTTTTTCCCTACGGTTATCATGAATGAGTGCCAAATTTTAATGAACAAAGTGACAAAAAATGGATGCTAATTGGTTTATGGCTACAGAGGTTTTATTATAATAACTTAACGAATGTCGTGAAGGAATTCACAGTATTGGGAATACACATATTCACAGTTTCCTTAATGCTGCATTTAATAAAACTGGAGTGCCTAGAGATGTCGTTAGGCATTTTGCTGGTGAGAAAAATAATATGAATATGCCATTATGGTACGCATGAAATAACAGCTGATTTGTTAAAACACTTTTGCAATTCATTTGGCAACCTTCCGAGAGCTAAGTGAAAAAGCTTATCGAATCGTGAAGGAATTAAAATTTATGGATTATTGATCAAATTACGCAACTTTCTCTTGTCTTGGAGAAAAGGAAATAAGCATCCTGTTTGAGTCATGCCTTGATAATCTGCCCTGAAACTCCAGGAGGAATTTAAAAGGAATAGGATCCTTGAGATTCTGTGGGAGATCTTTTGTTCGCAAACAGTTTTTTCGATTATTTTATCAATTCATGCAAATTTTGGTGCCGCCCGCACCTTCTGTTCTGAATATAGAAGTCATCGAAACGATCGAAAATTCTCTAGGTTCATTTCATGTGTTCCTCAGGGTGATAATCTAGTCGGCAATAAGGGCGTTGGCTATTAGCTTGTGTGTACTTGCATATTCCGAATCCAGTGAGTCACCAAAGAGGATCCTCATCATTGCCCTTATGTTCCCCTGTGCATTGGAGGACTATCAATGCTCACTTATCTGTGCTCATGGATCGTGAAACTTTGAGATCAAGAGTTTCCTTTTCATAGGTTGTCTTTGGCCTAAAGTTTCTTTCACGGCTTCCAATATGCCATGCACTAAATTTTGCCTTATTGTTTTGATTTATTACAAAACATTGATTAGATTTTCATTTTTTCGCCCCAAGTACGTTGAAATTTCATTCTTGGCTGTTTCCTTCAACATTTCTTAATACCTTTGGCTCTACTACGTACACTGCTTTTGTTAACCTTTTTCATTTAATATGGGTTAGTAGTCCTGGACCACTGAGTGGAGAGCCTGGGTTTGATCCAGAATGATGCCGCTAGGCTCCCTTGGCTTTGCTCAAGCTGTGTTATTTTTTATGCGCCAGATTTTCCTGGAAAACCATAACCGGCACAGGGAAAGGAATTGGCCCCCAACCTTGATGTTTGAATATCACACGCCGTCTGGCTTAGTACTGGGTGAGCTCTATCATCACCGACCAAACTGACCTTCGGGTTGATTACTGTTGTTTTTTTTCATTAGTACTAAATGTTTTCCACACCCCGGAGAGATGCGCACATTACATTTCTAAATAACTGTTCATCGAACATGTATTTAATTTGGTATCTTCTTATACATCACGAATTATTGCATGTAATATTTTAGTCAATAATTTTAAAACAGCGAGTTCGTCACTTCTAGCTCCCTTCTCTTAGAACTTTTAAAGCCTTCTTTGTTTAACTTTCCTAGTCAAAATCTTCCTATTGAGAATGGAATTTTTTTCCTAAACAAAAATTTTCTCGGCATGAAAGTTTGCTCCACTGCGTCGTCTGTGAGATTCGTTGCTATTCCCAAAAGCAATTCTCGTAGTAGGAACACCTTTGCCCACAGAAAATGGGTTGAATTGTCGTAGCATGTAAAGAGTAAAGACTAAATCGTCTGACTGCGTGCTATCATTCGTCTTGGCCGTTTTGTTTTGGCCTTAGCCGTTACTTTTAATCGAAACCAGAGGACATTTAATCACTTGTTAAAAGTAAAGGTGAGTGTCCGACACGAAAAAGATTTTTTGCCCCTAAATTAAAGTATGAAAGTCAAGAAACTTAATTTAGCGTAATTAGCAGATTACTTGTACTATTTTACATACGGAATTAAAACTCCCTTTATTACTAAGTATAATATTTATACTACTTATAGAATATTTTCAATTTGTATTTTTGATACACATAGAGATAGCGAAAAATTATATGTTATATATATTAACAAGTATTGTCGCTAATTGACATATACTTTTAAAGAGATTAGAACAAGAGTTTGCACATTGTGTGCAGAAAATTCGTACCCATTATCCTCTTTTCGTAAGATGAATGCATTCTGAATGAGATAAACTTTGTCGACTTCTGGTCTGTGGCCCGACGAACGCGAAGAATATCAGCTTTTATCGAGTTCGGATGAGATCAGTCACAAGTGTGAATGCGATTAGATCTCGAGGTGGAAAGGGGTACTAATATCCTCCCGTGGGATAAAAAAATACACTCATCCATCCTCCAAGAGTCTTTTCTTCCCCCACTCCGTTTGCTTTCCTTTCCCGCTCCATTTCGCTGCTCCCACATCTCACTCCCTCTCTCTTTGGCTTCTTCTCCTTTCCCATTTCGATCCCGTCCATAATGCTTCAATCCACCTGCCCCCACCTCGTCACTCCCGGCCTCGATCTCCACAGCAGCCGTTCACCGCCCCCAGTGGAAAACGCCCTTAATCCACTCTCGCTGCCCCCAACCAGTTCTCTGCCAGCACACCCTTGCCCCTCCCTCAACTTAGCCAACTGCGATCCCCCTTCGCCCAAAATTCCCTTTTCTCGATTCGCTTCCTCTCTCGCTCGCCAAAGGATGGATAAGCACATTCAAACGTTAAAGACGATTGCAATTATTGCCGCATTTTTCTTTTTCTGCAAGCCCTTAAGCTATGATTTGTGGACGTCATAACCGTAATTTCCTTGAAGAAAAGAAGAGAAGGAGTTCAGACCAAAATACGAAATGAATCGAGTAAATCTCAAAGTAAACCAATGCAATCAATCGCCAAGTAAAATTAAAATTTTTCCGATAAAATTAGATAAGGTGCGCTTAATCCAATCGATTTAGGCTATAGGAACAATATTGAGGTTAAAATAAGAAGAGATATTAAGTAGAATCTATCCATAGAAGAAGTTTCTTATTAATTAAATGAAGAATACAATGTACCTTTCCACTGTCCTTTATTTGCGTACAACCGGTTTCAACGCTCAAGCGTCATCATCAGGTATTTGACGCTTGAGCGTTGAAACCGGTTGTACGCAAATAAAGGACAGTTCAAAGATACATTGTATTCTTCATTCAATTAAAATGAATTTCCACAAGGTTGAGCCGGGAACAATTGAAGTTTCTTAACACAATATACAACTAATAGCGTTATATATTCGCACAAACAACTTTCGGCTAGCGAAACTCTGTTGGATTACCAAAGGCAGCTTTAAATAATACATGTATGACCAGAGGAAACATTTGGTGAAACTTGCTTTTGTAGATCACATTTATACGGCTTTTAGAGACAAATCATTGAAGGTTATAAAAATCAAATTAGAGGAGATGAAAATATGATATTTATCATCAAAGAATATTTTTTTTAATTATATCGCCTGCATACTACTACCTAGTGGAAAGACTACTTTGAGAAGTAGTTCCTTCAAAGTGAGTGAAGAGTAACTATGGACGGCAGTAAAGAAGAAAAGGAAAAGTAGTTAGTCAATATATTCATATCAGATTATCACAGAAAGTGATAAAAAATAACCATTAAATAGAATTACTCGAAAGAATAGCCATGGATAAATTATGAGGGAGAAGTGATATATTAGACGTCAGAAAAGGAGAAACGATGAAAATGGGAAGAGTCTGGCAAGGAATGAGATAGCTTGTAGGGCTTCTTCCAGCCAACCCTCTGATTGAAAACGAACGATAATGATAAGGTTTTCTATTATTAATGTATACTATTTTTATAATGAGGGCCTCTTAGTGAGGTAAATTGAGGATGAAGCTACGTAGAGGGAGGTCCCGCGTTCTAATCAAGGTGATGCCTTTTACCACTAAAAGCCAACCATGCTTTGTGATTTTATGGTTCCAACAACTCTCTGGGAAGCCGGAAAAGCCGCTCAGGGGAAGTATCTGGAACCTACTTAAATACCAGAACGTGTGAATTTCACACCTCGCAGAGTTTAGTACGAAATGAGATATACTCTCACCCATCAAAACCAACTCTCAGTTACGGAGAGTGTTGTGATTCACTAAATATAGAAACCATATTTCATTCAAATTAAGCTTAGATCATTCATATATAGCTCTTTGTAAACTCTAATATCCACTCTGATTTTATTATTGTATATACGAAGACATTATCTTTTCAAAATTTTAACTGAGTGAATACCATATAAGAGTACGGTTAATATTAATGGTTTTTGCTAATTTTTTCAGCGCAGCAATGAATCAAAAATTTTATGATCTAATATTAATTATAAATCTTAACGAAACGATTGGAGCCCTATAAATTTGCAACACGAATAGTTGGATTCATCATCTAATAATAGTGAGTTTTATCAAGAGCGCATGAAAAACACAGGAAACAGATGGAAAAAACGCACGCTGATGAGCTATTTACTACCGCCGGACGGCACAAGGTGAGATTTAACGCCACTTATTCAACTACATTCCAATTTAGCGATTTCAGAGGGCAAAAATCATTCACCTTGACCGGGATTCGAACGCAGATCCCTCGATATCCGGCTGAGTGTTTTAACCATTTAAGTTACCGTGGTGTCCTATTACATCGAGGAATCCGGGTTCGATTTCAGGTCAAGGTGAATGATTTTTACCTAATGAAATTGCTGCATTGTAATGCACATTAAACGGATGACTCCGTAAAGAAATACCGTCGCGCAATCTCCCGCAGTTTCATGGATTATGTTCCAATTGACTGATGAAATTTGGTTTCATCATTTTGATCCTGATTGCAAATAACAAACCTCTGTTTGGTAATAACTACTTTTTCCATTTTTTCGAAGAGGTACTGTGTACGAGTCATATTCTCGCCAAAGTTAAAATTGTTTCAACGTCAGGAATAATTTAATGTCTTCTAAATAATTTCAAATATTTCAAATATTTGAAACATTTTGCAATGATCACAATATCACATACGCATCAAGAAATTGTGGGAGCTAACCTTCGCCCATATACTTATAGTTCACACTTGCAGTGAAAGTTGATTTAAAATATGACATAATGTGACCACTCTTCCTGGAAAACAATATACCATGACATTCCAGTGAGTATCTTTTTACCCAGGCCTTTCCCAATATTATGGCCAAGGCCGAAGATAATACAGGTATATGAATAGCAAAAGGAATACTCAAAAGGAAAACTCTTCGCTAAGGGCTTATATGAATTTAAATCTGCACTTGCCTCAAAACTGCCAGGATAATTTCAATTTTGGCCACGTTTTCTCCTCCGATTTATTCCTGTCTTATTGGATATAGTAAAATTGTTCACGTATTTCTGCTGAAATATAATGAAATACTACCTACACGAGTATTCATTTTCTTTTACAGTATTCAGCGAGAGAATCGATAGGTGAATACGGCTTACTGAACATACGGATTCTATAAATTTCTTCAATTAGTTATTTCTTCACAATTTATTGTGAAAGCAAATAAAAATGAGTTAATCAAATAAGAATTAACTTATAGTCTGCTGTTAGATAGAAAATGAATATAACGTAAGGAGAGGGAATAAAACAATATCACTAAAATGTGTGTGTATAATAGAATAAAGGGGTGTTCATCATAATATCTCAAATGTGTTGGATGATCCATTATGTTCTTCTCCCATGAATTCCTTATCCTTACGTATATACGTACGAGTAGAAGCCACCTCTACCGTTCTCATTGACCCATTCGCCTTCCTATTCAACCGGCTCCCATTCCGCATCTTAAATTCTAAGGCGTGCCGCCTCCTCCACGATTCTTTCCACGCTCCCCAACATATATTTCCATCTCTGCCATCACTCTAACACCACGCCGCCATCTTTATATTCAGCTCGAATATTCTGTCACTCAGGAAATCTTTCTTCGCTCCGCGTGGGAATATTTCCATACTCTCGCCTTCCTCAAGTCCTCCCTCTCTCACGATACACTTCGCAAAAATCCGCCTTAGTTTCAAAGAAAATGTAGGGTGAAAGGCGCGCTTCCTTTATTCCTCTTTTATTTCCTACACTCGTATTTTCCACCGTGTTCCCGCGTCACATCACATTCGTGGTAGAAGAGGGATTGGAAAAATACATGACAATCTCATACTCTCGTCAGAATTGTGCGCCAAGAATTCATTCCGTCATTCGTTCATTTTTCTCAATCTGTCTTTTCCATGACTTTAATTCTCCTATATATTCATTCAAATTTTTGGGATCTAAAAATAGGAACTTGAAGTTTCTTTCACTACAATCTTTATAATGTAATTGTTTTTAATATTGACGTCAGCATTAAATACTTCAGAAACACTTCCAATTTTAGACCTTCAATTGAAAAAGCTCTTATGCGGTATTTGATGAAACATTAATTTTAAGGGTTGTTAATATTACTGTTTACTCATACACCTGTTATCAATAGTGTATACTCAATATTTTTTCAAATTCCTGAGGCCTGCAATCACAGTGTGATTTATTCTATCCTTTTATATCTTAAATTTCGGCTCGGTGTGTGATTCATTATTTACTAAAGATAATTTAACAAAAAAGAGCTCCCATCCTTTTACCTGTTCCTTTCCCATGGTCTTAAAATATCACGCATAAAAAAGCTCCTTCGTGTCTCAACTCCACCATGTTTTCTAAACTTCCTTGCTCGTAGTAATAAAATTGTGGATGAATGGATTTCTTGTTTGTAGCAATAAATAAGACGATTGTGTATTTAACCAGTATTTTACAGGACAGGGGAGCTAGCGTAATCACCAGTAATTTCTAGGGTCTTATTTATTTCCTACTTTTAAGAGAGAAAGAGGCGTCAGCTACCTACAGGTCATGGGGGAGCTACACCCATAGATTTCGAATGGCTAAATATATATTCCGGAACGGTGCTTTGCCGTGGGCGACATCTCTGAGAATTCTTTATGTAATTTCCTTCGATGTTGAGGATTTGTTTGCTTGCATGTAGTGGATTCATGGTATCATCGCTCTACCCAATAGCGTAATTAATTCGTGAGATTTGCCAGATATGCCTTTCACTCAGTTTGCCAGTGTATACAGAATACGGCGCTGAAGTTGTAGGCTCCTCGAAGTATGTGCTTGCAACATTCGCTGCTTGCGTCTTGTCTTAGTGTATACAGGGTCGCACCCAAAAGTGGTAGGACTGATTTTCTCTGGCGCGAACGGACCGGTGTAGGGGGGTCTGTCTGGTAGGGTAAGGTGGAGGGGGCTCTTAGCAACAGACCGACACCAACCTCAGTCACCTGCGGGCTGTTGTTGAGTGAGGACTCCGTTTTTAGTGAAGCAAGTTTTTTGTCCGCGTCGAAAAACAAAATGAATCTGAATTTAGAGCAACGTTATTCCGTGAAATTTTGTGCGAAACTCGGGAAGATGGCAACTGAGACCCTCGATATGATCAAGCAGGCTTATGGAGACACTGCCTTAAGCCGTTCCACAGTATTTGAGTGGCACAAGCTGTTTAAAGAGGGTAGGGAGCTCGTTGAAGACGACCATCGCTCCGGACGCCCGTCGACGGCAAGATCCGACACGAATGTGGACAGAGTGAGGACACTGCTGAACGCAGACCGACGCTTAACCAGTGAAGAAATTGCAGACCAGTTGGATCTGTCTGCATCCAACGTCCAACGCATTATTTCACTGGATTTGGCCATGCGCAAGGTGTACGCCAAGAGGGTGCCGAAAATTCTGAGTGTCGACCAACAGGCAACGGCCAAATACGGCGTTGCCACGTTGCCGCACCCGCCCTATTCTCCCGATCTGGCACCATCGGACTTCTACTTCTTCCCCCGATGAAAATACAGCTCAAGGGACGACGTTTTCACTCGATAAAGACCGTTCAAAAGGCTTCGACGAGGGTCATCAACGGCATCCCCAAAGAAAATTTCCAGCGGGCGTACGGGGAATGGGAGCAACGTTATACTAAGTGTGTAGCAGCTCAAGGAGCATACTTTGAAGATTATTAAGTCGATGTAAGTATATCGCCAATAAAATTATTGTAAAAAAATCAGCTTTGGGCAACCACTTTTGGGTGCGACCCTGTATATGTCACCATTGGAGTCGTTGAGGGATTCATCAATCTAAGGTTTCACCGTTATTTCAATAAATTTAGAACAATAAAGTATTCTTGCGGTATTTCCCTATCAAATTTGTACAGAGTGGATCGCATTATTCCCTGTCTAAGCTATTTATATTTCATTTACACCTCTGAAAAATAACTTTACCGGAATTTTATCTATTGCTAAAATAATAATACTAATATTTCCTGGTAAGCCTGTTTTGATTTTATTTCACTTGAAGGTAACCTTGGTACCAAAGCGGATCCGTGCTTTTTTGTTTCTTAGCCTACTTGGAATCACATGTCTATTACGTGACTCATTAATCACAGGAACAATTGTCAAGTCACCTGAAGGCCTACGCTATAAATTTGGGCATATATCAGTAGTTTTTTCCGGCATTCAACCCTATGGATCAAGCATTTTCCGTAACCGTGCTTAAAATTTGGTTCATAAAAATCACAAATAAACAGAACTGCTTCTAGTCCTTCCATTCTTACTGCAAAGAAAGTTATTAGAATACCAACAAAAGTGAGCGCATAAAAGATAAGAAAATATTGCTAGGAAAGTAATTATCACTAAATTACTATCAAATTGCTTCGTATGCACACCTACGTATGTCTATCGCAAAATATTTTACATGTGATGAGACCTGAGGAGTAAGCATCTCTCAAGCAAGGAAAATTCTTTTAATCGACAGCATTATACTTCACCCATCAATTTAAATCAATTATTCTTTGTTTATCTATCTCTCGCTCTGTATCAGACATTTTCTTTTGTCCCAGCCCATTTTTTCCCTTTTTACCCACGCATCTTTTTGGTAGACAGCCCAAAACCAGATTTTCGATCGTTCTATGCATTGCATCGTACCAACTTTATATTCCTTTCTCGAGGGCTAAGATGAAATCGCATGATTCTGATTCCAATCCATTGAATTCCACCCTACTTCATTCCATTCTCTTCCACTTCGAAAATGTTCAAGTCAACGCCGTTCCATTCCACAATACGATTCTTTTCTTTTCTATTTGACACTCCGCCTAGCTTTCCCATTCTCTCATACTATCATGGATCTCTTTTCCCTTCCTTCTTGTGTTCCCTCTCCCCCTCCCCACTTTCCTACGCTTCCTTTTGTATCCATGATCCCCTTAGCCACCGGAGTAACGTCTTTTCGCGGGAAGTCAGCAGAAATAGGAAGCTTTTTAGTGTTTGCCTCGTTGTCGCGGTGCTTAAATAACGCGAGTAATCAATCAACTCAGCGTCCTTCCCGGGAGGGGGAGGAGGCGGATCAGGGCTTCCCGAAAGCCTATTCCCCTCTTTTGATACTGACAGCGAAAAAGTTTTGCAAAAACTCGCAGTGACGTTCCAAATTAAAGGCTTCTTTGGACAGCCGGAATCAAGCTTAGTCGTGGTGACTAATATTTGCATTAATTAATGGGGAATGCTTATATGAATGATGTGCTGGATTAATAAGATCGTGTAGGAAAGAGGAAAATTTTGAGCATTCAAAAATAGGTTCCGACTGGAAACTTAGTGTATTTCATTAGATGACTGGTTGAACAATAATATTTTCATAATTACCTTAATCGAGGCTCTACAACGGAATAGGACTTGTGTACAATAAGATGAAAATTTACCTTAATTTTAAAAACCAAATAAGGCCCGAACCTGGATTAAATATCTGTAAATGAGATCAATTTATTGAACGGGTTGTGTGAGACAGCATAACTATGACGTGGAAATTCTTTTTGAATATTTACATACCACTGTATTATATTTGCGTTATTCCAAGAAATATGAGGGTGTCATACATGCATACATAAAAGAAATTTTTTTCTGAAATTTTCAGATGTTGGAAACTTTTCAGACCACCCTCGCAATTGAAACGGTTCTTAGCGGCAGTTTGGCGTTTTAGGTTCCATGATCCTTTTGCACCGTAATAGAGGTTAAAATCAATAAATTATGTTTCGAGGCCCAATCAGAAGAAAACATATCCAGTGACTTTGCTATTATTTTGCAATATCACTGATCCCACGAGATAATGCCGAAATCATTGGTAAAAATTAAATGGAACGAGCCAGTCGATATGTTTAGGTGCTCAGCAACTTCTCTAAAGGTGATTCGACGATTGGCAAATACTCTTTTCTTCACTTCATCAATGTTTTCGTCTGTTGTTGATGTGCTCGGGCGTCCGGCACGCTCTTCGTCCTTCACATTTTCTCGGCCCTCTGAGAACATTTTAAGCACCGATAAACAATGCTTCGGTCCAAAGTAGCTTCTCCATATGCAACAGTCAACATCCGGAATGCGTCCGTACACTTAATTTCGTTTTTCACACATAATTGGATACAGATTCTTTGATCTATTTTTTGGAACAGGCAAAAATCGAAGACTGGCAAAAACACCTCCAAGAAAAACAGCTGTCAACATATAACTGAACATCCAAATGGCCGAACCTTTCGGCATGTGTGAGAGACATAAGTACCAATATAACGCCACAGAAAAGTCGATTGTCAAATATACGCAACCCGCGAAATTTCAAAATTCGCGATACGTTTTGGACAGACCTCGTAAGTCTGTGTAAGTAAGATTAGGCGTGGAAATCAGGTCAAAAATGGCATACATTATCATCAAAATTTACCTTAATTCTGGTAAAAGTCTTGAATCTACTTTATGAAAAAAGCTGTGATGAGTTTCCTATGGGCCATGAAACATAATGTTAATTATAGAACTTCCGTCTGACGTGCATATATGCTGGATTCCCAGTCGAAGACTAGTAATATGGTAAACATAACAGTTTCTACTTTTAACTTTGTTGAATTCCTTCATTAAAAGGTTAAAAAGAAACTTAACATTTCCACCAAAAAGATTTTATGAAATTAGATTTGTGAAATATGAAATCTTTTTGGTGGAAATGTTAAGTGCCTTTTTATCCTCATAGTATTATGGTCTTTAATCTATTTTCAGGTAACTCTTATAGGGTCTTAGAAAACTTAAAATATTGGCTCTACTTTAGAGGTCACGACGCGAGATACTGATATTTCTTTTTCGATTTATAATGTTTTGTTATTTTTTCCAGGAGGCGAAAGGAACTCAAGGACATTGAGACTCTTGAAGTGCGCTTTAGGTAAGAAATAAATATTTGTCTGTGTATAAGTAGGTAAAACGTTTTACTAGTTATGTAGCAGATTATATGTTGCGTAATTCCCAGTGGAATATGACATCAATTTTTCCTCCTAAAGGGATACTTCCGTCATCAGGTTTCCAGGAACAACCATAGTTTACGACATCATCCCGAAACCGGGTATTGAAGGAGTGCCATTGTTTAAAAGGATGACCCGATTTCAAAAAGTTTTTTCCACTCCGTCAGAATACCTTTTTTCAATTTTATTATACGACAATAATTATAATTTATGATTTGGAAAAACAAAAATGTCTATAAACTTACGTTTAAATCGTGATCTTACGTAATCGTGCGCTTTTGAATTTGCGAGTTAATGATGTAAGTCGTTGAATTTATTAGAAACTTTTACGTTATTATTATAAGGTTATCTGCCGTTTAAGGTAGGTTTTTCTGGATGGACACAACTACCAAATAAATATTTTTTGACTCCTAGCAAAACACAATCCAGCAAAATACTCTACATCAAGTCCCTATTCACCTCTGACTACTTACTTCCTACCTTCATCCCCTCCAACATCCCTATTCTGTTCCTTCCCTTTCCTCGTTTGCCCAACATTTTCCCCTCTATTACAGTTTTCGACATCCCACTGCCGATCAATACGCCCTTCATCCTTGTTTCCTGCATCCATAGGATTTCTCCCAACAAACCCCTCTCTTCGCCCTCCATACTAAGTACTTCCTCATTTGTTTTCTTCTCTGTCCATTTCACCTTCTCCATTCTTCGCTACACCCACATTTCAAAAGCCTCCAGTCTACGTCTATCCTCCTGCTTCAATGGCCATGTTTCCGCGCCGTACCTAGCTACGAACCACATCAACGTTTTTACGAGTCTTTTTTTAACATCCTTACCAAACCTTCCTGTCATTAACTATCTCCTCCTTATCAATACCTCTTTACCTAGGGCAATTCTTCTCCTTACGTCCCTATGACTTTTCCCACGGTCCAAAACTCTTCGGAGATACGTAACTTGTTCTACCTGCTGTATTTTTTGCCCTCCTATTTTAATGTTTAGCTTTGACATTTTCTTTCTGGAAAAAAACGCATAATCGTTGTTTTATTTATATTGATTCCCATCCCATATACATGGCACTGAGTTTCCAATTCACTCAGCAATGCTTGCAACCCCTTGGCTGACTAACAAACTAGAGCTTAGTCATCAGCAAACCTAACTGATTGTACAAATTTCCCTCCGACTTTCATACCTACCTCCAGTTCTCCCCATGTCTCTTTAATCATTTCCTCCACATATACGTTGAACAGCAACGGTGATAATGGGATACTCACCCTTACTCCTCTTCCTAACACTGCCCATCTGAACTCTTTGTCCCCCACTCACACCTGAAAAGCCTGAAACATGTACAGGTTACGGATTAGCCTCCTATCCCTCTAAACTGTTCCTATTTTCTGCAATATACTCGAGTGTTTCCCAATACACTCTATCAAACGCCTTTCCAAAATCTACGAAACAGGCAAATACAACCTGATTGTATTTTATATTTCTCTGGATTAGTGGCCATATTACGGCAACGGCATCACGCTTACCTCTCCCTTGCCTAATTCCAAACTGAGCATCCCCTAATTAATCATTTTCCTGGGTCTCCATCCTCTTTGTCGATGATCCTGAGAACCGATTAAGCTGCATGGGAAATCAACCTTATTGTTCTGCAGTCCTTACATGATGTGGTCTTTGTTTTTTTTGGAATGGGAACTAAAACTGATATTTACTACATAGTAATGAGGGAAAAACATATAAAGGGAGAAATATATTAGATTTCATTCAGTTAAAGGAGTAAAAAACTGTTATATTCAGAGAAAATTGATTTAATCGATAGATGATTTGAGAATTATGGTTGCTAATATAGTCGCAAGCATGTATAATGCGTCATACTTTGAGGTGAGCAATGTATATGGTATTGATTTGAGAAAATTAAATAATTGCTAACAATATTGGCCTAAGTGTGACAAAACTTGGCTAGTATATAAAGTTTTTCTTCAATATTACGCAATTAAATTTTAGACGAATAGCATTGTAACAAGGTCAATGAGATAAAGTATGGCACGGTGTTCAGGGTTACCTTTTTTTCAGTAAACCTTTCAGTGAAATGTCTAAATCAATAGTGATCCAGGGGCAGGTTCACTTGATTTGAACTGCTGCTAGGACAGCATGGGGGAACACAAATTAAAGTTGTTCTTTTAAAAATTCCAATGCAACTCAGTTACCGATCCCCAACTTACCCGGTGAATTAAGTTCTCTTAAGTGTTTTAATGTGAATGAAGTCAAGGTGAGTACCTTAGTTCAATGAATTTTTTCGCCAACTGCAAGAACAGACATACCAAGGTGAAAGGAGATGTGGATGCTTAATTTTGTGTCCATATGAAAATAGCCTATTTCATAGGGAAAAAGGGCATCGTTAGAATTTTTTCCATATATTTGATACCATTCAGAGGGATAATTCTTCTCATTTAAATAAAAATGATTTGATCTGTTCTTATAAAGAGGCTTACAACACCCAGGCGTATGCCCTTAGAACTATTTGAATTACAGTATAGCCCGTAAATGTGCCTCCCCTGTATTACGGCAATTATCTGTCAATTTCATATCTGGATAAATGCGATCGTCACAGGCTCAACTACGTGAAATTTTACGTCCATGTAATGAACATCAACTATCCATGTCCATGGAACTCACTGTTATCGTCCACAGAATTTTACTTAGGTACGATTAGTTTCAACGCTTCTGCGCCTTCTTCAGGCACACGTATATCATTAGTAGGTGCAGGCATATGCTCTCTTCGTTAAGAGAAGGTCCTAAGTTTGAAAACACATTTGAATAATTCAACAATCACCTCTAGTTCTTACACACAGCCGCGTAAAATAATTTATGAGTTGAACTGTTCATGCCGATGAGAGTAAAATAAAACAAGAGAGAAGTAGAAACTACAAGTGTGACCACGTGCTTGCTCTGTGTTCAATTATTCACACCACGAGTTAAAAGACAAATACTAGGTATTTGTCTTTAAATCCTCGTGTACCGAAATCTATTTTCAGACTGTATAAATGCTAATCGGTCCACTCCACAGCCCAAACAATTTGAATTTCTGAATTAGCCTTGACCACCTAATCAAATATATTTGTAAGAACATCAAAAAAGATATTTGCATACATTTACGAATCAATATTTTACACTTTTTTAAGCTTAGACTATATTTTTGGTGGTCCATGGTAACAACAACTAGGAATAGCTCTTAGGGATAATTTCATAGGGAATAATCAATTGGTATTTCAAGATAGTGATCCTAGGTGAGGCGGTTTGAACAGGGAGAGGGGGAATAGAGAGAGGGACGCTAGCTAACCGACGACAAGTTGGAGGGAACGATCAGAGTCGTTTTGTGACACGGTTCCTCCAAATTCCTCCAGTCCCGGACTGAGGTGTCAGTAAAACTCTCTCCATCTTGCGCCTCAAGGACTGTCTTTATATACCCAGTGCCAATTTTTTTTTCGTGATACGTCGATCCTTTAACATTCATATCTCGGTCCCTTGCTGACGTGCGATAGGAGGTCTTGAGCATCGACCGATGGGGCTGACAGCCCAACTTCATTTGGAAATCAAAGCTACCCGGAAGTAATGAATCCACTTTTATCATGTTTTAAAGCCATTTAGTTAAAAATCATCCCTACTGTTTTATTTTCCCAACAAATTTAGGAAACAATTTTTTTATGAACTGATTTACAGTGAACCTCCACATATTTTTTACAAAAAATTACTCAAATAAAAGCACGAATTATTGATTGGATTTCATATTTGCCATTTTTAATTGTTCAAAAATAAACCTGCCCTGAATATATCAAGGATAGATAAAAGAACATTGATGATGTGTTTGGTAATTATGGCTAATAAGTCCGTGACTGCTGAAATTATTTAGACAATTGTATATAGTTAGGTAAACTAAGCTACGCAAGAGCAATAGACATAGATAATATTGTATTTGTCATAAGGCCTCTCAGGTGTTGGACTGCCACCTAAGAAAGATACCGACGTTTAGGGTATTAAAAACAACCAAAAGATCTTATAACGGAGTTTAACAGCTTCTAGGTCATAGCTAAGCGAAATAATCAATTCTAGGAGGTCGATTCTAGGTGATCACTTTCTTATAAGGCGAGAAATTTGTCCTTTAGGCCAACTGAGGTCATACTTTCTAATAATTGCCAGCCACATTATAAATTTCGTTCCGTAATTCCTGCTGACTGATATTTACATTGACGAAAAGAGATATTTGAGAAATAATTCTCTTCACCTCATAAGCGTAGGAAGTTATCACAATTTCTATAATTGGAACATAGAATAATTTAGATAAGTTAATAATTTTAAGAGCGTAGTTTTAATAGCGATGCGTAGGAAAGTCTTGGGGGAGATTTAAACATCAAAGCAAGAAGAGGCAATCACAGAAACAAAATAATATCCGATAATTTTGAATTAATTATTTCCATGCGATTGGCTATTGAGCGAAAAACTCCTGAATAAATTCCGAATTACCAACAGCGATTTCCTAGAATTCGTTATTTCCTAGCAGTTCTTAAGCAATAGTTAGGTGTATCAAATTGAATCGGTTTTAAAGTCAATATTATGGAAGAAAAGCTATGAAAAATGGGAGTACATAATGGATTCTTAGGTAAATAAGAGCACGCGGAAATTAACTGTTCAGTCATTTCTAGATGCATTAAACTTCTGGACCAAACCTTTTCAACACCCCTGCTATATTTACAGGTATCACACCGCTCTGCGATAATATACCGAAGAAAGAGGACATCCTTTTCTTGTGGAAATCAATGGCTAAGTAACCTAATTATATCAGTAGAACAATGAAAACTTGGCGAGGCGGTCTCTCCCCTGGGTTCAACTTGTTGAAACAACGGAAAACCCCCGAAATACAAATTTCATTTACCTCGTTCTAAGACATGTCGAATTCCTCTCCTTCGCCGAATTCCTCCACTTTTCTCGAGAACATGGTTGAAGGCTTTCCTTTGGTCGCATTAATGTCTTAAACAACTGCGCGCAATATATTTTATTACTGTTAGAACGCTTAATCCTTGAATTTATCTTGGAAATGGCCCTCAAAGTTATCACGGGAAGTTTTAGTTCCGAAAAGAGAATGAATATAAAGTTGAGTTCCAAAACCCACCAGCCTCAACAAATTCTCTCAATAGGATGGGAAGGGACAATACGCAGCACACACGGACACATGTACCAACTATAAAAGTACTACACAATTTAGCTACAGGAAAAACATGGGAAACGAACATTTAAAAACATTATTTTTAAGTTCCAGCGACTATGTTGCCTACATCGACGATAATAAATTAATGTGTTTCACTTTATGAAGGCGATATGAATACAGAAACATTTATAGTATTTATTTAAGAGAGTTCTTTTTTAGGACATATTTTAATTTAGAACACAAACCAGGTTTCGACGTTGAACGTCATCATCAGGAGACCTGAGATTCGATACCTGGGTCATGTTCTAAATTTAAGTTTGTGGAATTACCAAGTCAATAATTTCATTTCGATGCAATGTTTTATGTAAATCCCACAAAGTTATGCTGGAGACAACACATTTTTTTTTTAATCTACGAATTTCACCCTTGCCCGAACGTTATGTAAAGACTCAAAGGTAGTCTACATATAATAACATACTATATAGTATACATATACATAATTCATAAATAATGTATATATATATACATTATCTATATAGTATACACATATAAATATATGAGTGTGTGTAAATACGTAAATACTCTCATGAGGATTAATTAAATTTTTGTTAGCAAAATCACCTTCTTCATAGCTCTTCCATTCCACCATATACATACTACCTTGATCAAAAAGTTCCCGGAATAACCACCGTGTGGCGCTCCCATCGTTCCGATTTGAGTTCTGTTTTTTTTGTTAAATTGGTACATCTGTTGTTGATATTCCCTTTAAATCTTAGTGTCATAACTTGACATTTGCAAAAGTTACGGTCGGTTTTCGGTATGTCCATCAGTGCTTCCTGCGATTTTTCCATTACTTCCTCTCGGCTGCTAAAACGCGTTCCCCGTAATGGTTTTTTATCTCGATTGAACAGAAAGAAGTCACAGGGAGCCAAATCAGGTGAATTCGGTGGCTGTTGGATGGTATTTGTTGCATTTTTCGTCAAAAAATTACGAATAATGATAGCACTGTGCGACGGTGCGTTATCATGGTGCAAAATCCACGAGTTTTCTGCCCACATTTCTGGTCTCTTTCGGCGAATTGCTTCACGCAAACGTCTCATAACGCCCAAATAATACTCTTTGTTTACTGTCTGGCCTTCTGGCAAAAATTCATGATGCACTACACCGTTGTAATCCATGAAAACCGTCAGCATTGCCTTCTTTTTTGACTGAAAACGACGTGGTTTTTTTGGTCTCGGCTCATTTGGTGAACGCCATTCACTTGCCTGATGTCTGGATTGCGTGTCGTACTCATAAACCCACGTCTCGTCTCCAGTAATGATCCTTTTGATGAATGTGGGATCGGATTCAGCCTCGCAAACCATGTCTTTTGCGACGTCAACACGGTCTCTTTTTTGCATGAAATTGAGGTCTTTTGGCACCAACTTTGCTGCTACACGACGGAAACCCAAATCATTAACCACAATGTCTTGGGCGGATCCATAGGCAATGTTCAAGTCCTCCGCTATTTCTCTGATGGTTAATTTGCGGTTATTGACCAACATTTCTTTTACTTTATCAATTTTTTCACCGACTTTCGATGTCGATGGTCTGCCACTGCGTTCATCATCTTCGATTGACTCACGACCATTTCTGAACCGCTCGTGCCACTGGTAAACGACCGTTTTTTTTAGAGAATCGTTGCCGAAACACTTTTCCAACATTTCCAACGTCCGTGCGCCACTAAATCCGTTTTTTACGCAAAATTTAATACAAGTTCGTTGTTGCAAATTTAAATCCATTTCTGCAATTGTAAAAAATCGCCAACACACACAGAGATAGATGTACTCTTGGCTACGTAACTTTTGCAAATGTCAATTTATGACACTAAGATTTAAAGGGAATATCAACAACAGATGTACCAATTTAACAAAAAAAACAGAACTCAAATCGGAACGATGGGAGCGCCACACGGTGGTTATTCCGGGAACTTTTTGTTCAAGGTAGTATACAGGTATGTAAAACTCATGTGAAAGCCTCACAGATGTGAATAATAATGTACACAAAGAGAACACTAGCGCCACTGAAAATTCGGAATACGTAGGAGTTTCTCTTTTGTGTGTTTCTGTGTTTTTATTTTTGCTCACTAGTTCTATCCTAGTATACATACCCTCATTCACAGTTAAGTTCATACATATTCAGTTCCTTCCTTCTCTTACTTGAGAAAGGTGGCTTGTACCACCGAAAATTCGAAAACTAATGAGTTTCTTTTCCTTTTTGGTTTGTTTTTCTGTGTTTTTGTATTTTTTACTCTTCCTCCCCTATCCAAATACCGTATCTCCTCATTTTCGCCATTCCACAGGCCAACCACCGCGCAACTTCTTGAAGGGAGAGTGTAGGAGGCAGAAGGGGTGAAAGCAAAGTTTTAATTGCCTCACTCCCTTTGGTCGGAGCCGTAAACCTTATATCCTTCAAAAACTCTCTCCACCCTCATCCTCCTCCCGTCCCCGCACCTATCCGATCCGCACCCCTTTCCGGCTCCTCTCATTCTCCTGCAATATTTCACTCCTTCCGTCCATCTCCTTTCCTCTTCCCCCACTCTCAGCTCGAGATCCCGTTTTGACCCTCCTTCCAGGATTCCGGAAGAAAGAGAAACCTTTTCTTCGGTGCAGGAATAGCAGTATCCTCCCTTCCCTCAGATACAAATATTTTGCCATCCAAACGTCTCTGAAGTCACCGTTTTAACGGGTTAACAACCATCCATTTAGGTCAACCTTAGCTGTATAGAATCAGAAGAAAAATTGCTTTTGACCGCGGCACCATGGCTTGGTATTAGAGAGCGTTAACGTTATAGCCAGGACTCAAATGCCGAATTTTATTGGGCCATACCTCTAGAAGCCTCTGTAATTTTGTTAAGCCAAGAAAAAGCAGTGCACGAGAATCTATAGTGATCTTTAAAAAATTAAAAACCTAAAAAATTGATCGCCAATACCTGAAAACACAAGGTACTGAAACTACTATATTCCCTCGAGCTGTTTTCAAAATTCCAGTATATTTGTCTCCATTTGCCAATGGACTTCCAATAAATTTCTGCCAAATCGAGAACCACTAAATGAAGTTACAAGCTTTTACACTACCCTCTGCCATGTGTATAACAATTAATATTTTGCATTGTCTTTGTAGTTATATATCTCTTTAATTTAAAAAAAATCTATAACAGCTGAATCGAAGACCAAAATGTCCGTTTGGACAAGTCTTCTCAAAATAAAGAACGAAAATGATTTTCCACGTTTTTCAGGTATATTACTGAATAGTTTTTTTCCAATATTAATGTTTTTTGCCATTAAGATAAGAAAGAAATGAAACAGACGTGTATGGGAATTAAAACCCCACCCCCATGTGCAAGCTCATATAGAATTGGAAGTAAAACTTTGGACCCGACAAGCCTGTATAAATATTTCCGCATTCCTACCTTCATAAGGTGATTTAGAATAAACGATGCGCTTCGTGATTTTCACTGTATTTAACAAACCACCATCTATTTTGATTTCAGTTGAACTTTCTTGTTATTTCAAACAGTGGAATGAAAGTAAATTGCTCCTCATAATTACAAAGATCGATCATAGATGTTACGAGAATATAAATTAAACAATACGGTTTCAATATTGTGAATTACAAACTATTTCTCGAATTAAACTAATAAATCCAGGCACTCAAATTATTGTGGGAACCAAACATGAAATACTTCACATATCAAGGCACCCTATGCAAAAGAAAAACTGCGAATTTAGATTTCAATATCCAATGTGACTTTGGAATAACCAAGAAAGACAGCGTGTCGTATTCAAAGAACCCCCATTATTTCTATCTAAACCTTTATAATTACGATCGAAATAGCCCTCGTATTTTTTCTATATTGTCAATATCCAAGTCCACATCCCACGGATATGACGAAGCATAACTCACATTTATATGATTTGCGTCAGTAACTCATCAGCAAAGCCTTTACTTCCTAAAATAAAGTTGAAAATACTTCTATACTTTTTATGAAGAACAATCTTGAGAATGTGAAAATAAAATTGCAATAGGAAAATAATATACTATATATCATTATCCAATGTTTATGAGGCACGTATTATAATGAACATTTTGTGGAAGGAATGAATAGAAAGGACTGATAGACAACCTATTAACACAGGGATCGTCGGTGGATAATACACAGTCTTTCCACAACGAAGGTCCGGGTTCGATTCCTCCAGGTGACCAGATTCTTGAATCGTATCCCGACCTCTACTTTAGGTGCTTTATGTAGAACCCTCTGTACCAATTCTGCGTCTGTCGTTAAGAGTAAGATAGTATCGGTACCGGGTTTCTCCCTACCCTTCCACCATCCCCTGGATATCCTAACAGCCGTCAAATTACCAGTTACCAGCCTATCCTTCTCGTACGTAGCCCGCGAAAATTCAAAATTCGCGATACTTTTTTTAATAGACGTCGTATAAGCAATCGAAATAGTAACAGAAACATAAAAAGTGTTGCAGGGAGGAATGAAAGTAGGTGAAAGACTGCAAATCAGAATTAAGGATGATCAAGCGTTAGTAAAACAGTTAGCTAAAGCATAGCTACTATTAGTTGGTGCAATTCACAATAATAGGCAAGGGATATAAGAAAACGAAAGAAATATGATCCTCAAGGAAGGAATTTACGTTAAATACCAAGTTAAGCCACGTAAACTAACACAAATAGAACAATTTAGCCATTTAGGAAGTGCTCTTGAGTAGGATGGGCTGAGTGGGAGGGACATTAGAAGCGTTAGAAAAGGACGGAAGGAAGAGCGTTAGGAAAGGAAGTGTCCACGGAGAGGAGTTAGCTGATCACAGGAACATAATTTAAAGAGCTAAAAAAGTGAACACTTTCCGGAGCGTAATTCTGTATGACTCGGAAACTTGGTCGTTGACGAAAGAGAACGTACCCAGATTAGAAGCATTTGAGAAGCATGGATGGAGAAAGATGAAAAAATTAAAGGCCATGAAACCATTGATAAAGCTTAGTCGTGGTAGGGGAGATGACACGGTTGCTGGGAAAAATTCGAAATCGATTGTCTTTCGATGATCGTCTTCATGAGCCAAGTTTTTCTTAGTTTTAATGTCAACGTATCATTTTCAAAACTTTAAAGCTTTAAGTGAATGTTCTATTCCAACTATGAATTGTTTACAATGTTAAAACACCTATACCGAATAACATATTTTTTACAGACGGATGCAATATTCAAATATCACAAATTTCGCTCTTGCATGCATATTAATGGCTGTTATCTATCGCGCCGCAGGTCACTCTTTGTATCTTGATGTAATTGCACTTGGAGTACGCCATGTCTTGGAAATTTTTTCCAACCATCCAATGCACATCGGCGACCGACGCTACTACCGAACTACACTCCATTCTCTTAGGCATTCCTTCCTCTTCAGCCACCCATTCCATTTCTTCTATCAACTCCCCCCCATATCCCCCATGCACCATCCATTATCACTACAGAGGTCTCCCGTGAGTAATTGGCGGCCACGTTTCTACGAAGCGGCTTATGGCCGAGGACCAACGTCCACCCATGCTCTCGCACCCGCGGATTGAGCCATAGAGCCTCTAATTAGGGGATGAAGTGGTGTGCGAGGATGGGTCTGCGAGGGAGAGAGAGAAATAGAGGGGGGAGTTGGCTGCGAAGGAGGAAAGATTGGGGCAGGAGTGAGTGTGGGGTTCAGATAGACCAAGGAGGAAGGAAGGGGAATGGACCAGGATGTGGGGTTTAAGGAGGAGGCGTTCTTCCAGGGAGCTACGAGATGTAGCGGGGAGGGGGTAATGAGAGAGCGTACGATCGCACGCGCGTCTGGATGCCTGCCAGAGATTGATTTACGGGCGGCGTGTAATTACGTTAAAAATGGCCAAACGGAGATTTCCAAGTTTCAAGTTTTCTTCTTGCCAATTAGATTTAACCTCAAGTCCCAGATTTTTCTTTTCCGTGCACTGCAATCGTCTTATCTGCAACCGCAGATACTTAGTGCAATCGCATTTGAACCTTTAGGACAGAGGTTAGTGACCTTATTTTCTGCTAAGGGAACACGATAGTGCACTCAAGGATGAGTTTGTCCGGCAATGTTTTAAGCAGGAGAGCTTTCAACTACGTATTCGAATCGCAATAGAGAACTCTAAACGTCCTGGACCGAATGCGTAAATATTGGATCTCTGGGATGAAATTATACGTATGCCGTAAACATTAAAGAGCAGCGTTTTAACCAATTCCATGACTTCCAGTGATTTTTAAAAAGTTCCTACAGTGAACATTCTTAGAATTATTTTCACAAATAAAAATATTACACGTACTTCTTTGACCGGTTATTTTATCGTCATTACCAAAGTGTTCATTTTAGATAATATTCATCATTTTACGATTTGATATTCTTAGAGGGATACATCTTCTATTTTTGCCAGTAGTAAGCCAAACGGTAGAGTAACCAGCACAAACCGAAAATTACCGCCTCACTTCCAGTAGGCAGTTGCAAGTATTTTCCGTATCTAAAACGCAATTTTATAAACACATTAGAGGAAAAAATGCCCTCATATTCGCCGGAATCAACAAATGCCACATGGCTATCGAAAATGAAACTGGGCTGTTGGATTAATCAACGTTAAATTTTAAACTGTTATTTTAAAATTTTTATGACAGCTGTAGGGGCATTCAGGGAACGAGTGATGCTGTCAACATTTTTAGAAGTGATGGACATCATTTAAAAGTCAGTTTTGAAAAATTTTCGGAAGGAATATTTATGGCTCTTTTAATTGGGTGCTATAGTATGTCAATTACCTTTATATTATTTCATCGCTTTGGGAGCCAGGAATACTATGCAACAGTTAGAGAATTTAATTATATACTATATGTTTAATTAGGTCATTAATACTTATTATTAGGCCATTAATATTTATTATTATAACTAAGTGTTAACAGGTTAAGCTTGATTTTGGACTGGCATAGATTTTATCACGATACATTCCTTTGTTTTTCAAACTGCACAACCCGACTCCGGTAAAAACAATAAACCCTTCTTTATTGACACAAACTTCCTTCCACGTTTCATTCTCTTCAATACGCCTATCAATTTCATACCACTTCCTCTGCTGCCTACCGTTGTTCCTTCATTCACAGTCATCAATATCCCATCTTCAATTGAATGGCCAATATTTCCCGCCCCCATAGATTTCTCCCGACAATACCCTCTTCTTCCGCACCATACCTAGCAACTCCTTATTTATTTTCTTCACTATCTATTCCACCTTCTCAATACTTCTCTACACCCACATTTAAAAAGCCTCCTATTTACCCATGTCATCTTGCTTCAACAACCATGTTTCCGTACCACATAGAGCTACGTTCTACATCAAATTTAGGAGTCTTTTCTCAACGTCACTGTCATTAATTCCCTCCTCTTTGTGGAATGTTTTATGCCCAACGCATTTTTTTCTTGCTTTCATACTATTTTGATCATTTTGATCCAAATTATTTCCGAAATAATGAAATTGTTCTACCTGTTCTGGTTTATGAACTATTTAAATTTTAATTCAGCGTTTTCCTATCTAGAAAATCCCATAAACTTTTTTTTTAATTTATATTGACTCTCATTCTGTACCCAATGCACTGATTTTCTTAGGGGCCATGCTTTCAACTCCTTGGCTAACTAGCCACTGAAAATTGATCAACCACATACCTAACTGTTTTTTCACTTTCCTGCAGACGATCATTCCTATCTCTTGTTCTTTCAATGCCTTCAAGCATTCATTGCAAAAGCGACGGGGAAAATGGATACCTCCGTACATTATTAAAATGTGAGTAAAGTTACGCTTTGAATGTTATGGTGTTGAATTCAGTAGAATAATATGAACCAGACATTTAGAGGAAAGAAAACCAAGATTTCGATCAACATATTATCCTTTTTATGATCTAATTAAAATTCCGTGAAACACTATTCGATTGTTTGAAAAATTGTCACCACCTTAATGGTTCATATCACTTACATTTCTTGAGCTGCATATTTGATAATTGCAGCTGAACTTATGAAAATAGTGTACTGTAATATATTTAACCATGAAAAAGTAAATTAACCTTGTTTGTAGAATAATATAATCCCTTATTAAGTCACCTTCGTTCAGCTCCTCGATTTTTAATTAATGACAGAGTGCACACATCCATATGCAGTAAAGGATTTTTACACGGCAGGATATTTTCTAATACATAAGTTATTAATTTTCTTCAATATATTTTTTAATTTCTGGCATGTTGCATGTGCAATATTTCCTAGGAATAATTTCTTCATATTATTCAGTAACTTTAAACGTTGTTTATACGCTTAAAATATGTTAATTTAGTCATAGTTTTGGAATGACTACTTCTTTTGTTGGAATAATTTAATTCAACGAGTTCGCGTGTTTCGTTAACATTTTCTCAGGGGTGTCTTGAATTTCATCCAAACACTTTCACCTGCGAAGCGATTACGTTGGTCGTTTCGTCCGTGCCTAATATCTGGCAACACGATCAAAACTATACCATTATATAAAACCATTTACATGTTTGATTCCTTAGTGGGCCGTTATAATATTCATTATGCTACTATTATGCGACTTCATAAAAACCTGAGCGACGTTAGCGAACAGAAAAATCATTAATCTTTCAGGAAACAGGCCAAAGGATAAAGATGGAATTTTTAACAAAGCCTTTCAGAAAAAAAACGTCTGCATTTAAAATTCCAATTATCAGTGTAGGCCCCTTGCGAAATTTTCAGCTCGAAAGATGCGTTCGAATCGCGTTATATTTTCCTGTGGAATAGCAAAAGAAGGTCGTGGAAATCAGCAATGTTGCCATGTAATCGGTAAAATATTAATGAACACTTTTCCTATTTTACTGAGTATTTTCCATGCAAGTACTTTACTGTTAAAAAAGAGATCATCTATTCCAATCACTTGTATGTTTTTTGTTACGTAATGTTTACGTTTGGTGTGATAGATTATATTTACCTGTGAAAATCAATTACACTACCTAGAATTTCATTTTTTACATTAGAAATCTTCGAATTTCTACGGGTTAAAGTATATATAATATGGCCATTGATTAAAAAATATTTAACGTCATTTAATTGCGATTCAACTTTTCTTTGTGTCACCTCAAATCTATAACCTTAGGTTGCATTAAATGCCCTGGAGATCTTACTCGTAGCCGTCGAATACTCATTCCTTTCCATACTTCTACTTACTATGTCAGTGTCATACTTTGAGGAGACATTTAATTTCTTTTGGATATACGCAACTGTAGAATATGGCTGACGCGTATGACTGACTACTACAATACACGAAGGATACTACTGTTGATTTTGTTAATCGAAAACTTCTCATAGATTGGGTCAACCGTGCATATTGGAAGTTTGCAATTACCCTTAATGAATTAACGATTCAATGAAGGCATTGGCTTTTGGTATATAACTGTTCGTAAGTGCAACGAAAATCCGCCATAGAAACAGATATGTGATATACTTTGCTGATCTCATGGGTATTCATACAGTCACCGGTCACGGTTAACGTTCCACCAATAGCATAAAAAATTTTTCCAATACCTTTTGGATTTTTTATCCGCAAGGACTGAAATAGTTTCCACATAATTGGGCATTTGATCATCTCATTAAAACAATTTTTTCGATATTCTTGTTAGTTTAAGTAAATACTTTAATTTAAGTAATCGTACTAAGGCTCACCTTCAATTTGTTAAACTATCAAAAAAAGTGAATACTCTACATTTCTTTCGATTCAAAATAACTAAATCAAGGTCTATTTATATTACGTAACACAACATTTGATTGTAAAAAGAGCATAATATCTCCGTCTAGATGAAAATATCCGCTGTTTTTTTAGGAAGGTGGTTTATAAGCTTACATAAACTACGTTACTCAAATTTAACAGAATTTTTACTAGTTAAAATTTTACCAACATTTTTCTGGCATGCTTTTTGTTAGTAGTAGTTTTTGTTAGTAGTCTTAACATGCAAATGAGTAATATGATGAGATAATTTGAGCGAAATTGTACTTCATTCATAACATCACAGCTTGATAACGTTACAGATATCCAGACATATTTCTTTTCAACTCGCCGAAGAATTCAACTTGGCTTCCCATTGAAAAAAAAATCCGTTCGCGTTTCCTGTCCCCTTCTCTGAGAGCGGAAGGAAGGGGAAATTAAAACACTAGATTGAAAAACGACCTCACCTGAGTTGCCAACTCACCTCCTAATTTCTGATCGTAATAAACTAACTTGAAAGTTTTCTCCTCTCAGACCAATTAGGGTTGCAGAAATTACGCATTTAGAGTCTCTGTGGGGGCTTGCTCTGATTTATGATTCAGAATATAAGCCTCTAAAATTGATATTTAAAAGTAAGTACTACTCACAAACTAAGTTTATATTCATTTTCACAATGAGAAAAATAATATCTTGGATATGCTGGAAGTGATGAATTAAAGGTAATACCCTTTGGTGATGGTCCTTGTCATTTTGATTAATTAATTACGGAACTCATTTGAAGATAACAATTTAAAGTGGATGCAACATGAAAAATGAGCATTGATGGGATGAAAACGGAAGCGGGGAAAGAAATTGCTGAAGTAGAATCCTGGAACCTAAATCACGGATAAAATAAATGAGATAAAAATTGAAGCGCGGGGAGAAATGAAATATTACTTGAGTAGAACCTTGAAATCTAAATCACAAAGATGCGTCAAAAGCATTAAAAAATCCTTTGATGATAAGCATAAAATTTACCAAAAAACCTATTTGAGCATCAAAAGGTGCCGGGCAGCGATTTCTTATGCAACACTACAAAAAATATATTAAACTTAAGTGGCGTTTAATGATCTAATAGAAATCAATCGTTGTCATTTCTTATTTATTATATCAGGACTTTGAAGGGATATTATATTATTTCGATAAAAAAATCACATATTCTGTTGCATCACCATTTATAACTTGTAAAGAACAAGACCTCAACTGGCAAAAACAATTAGATTGAAGCTCTTGACGTGAAGTGTACTTGCTATATATTTTTTTGGCGGTTTTCTTTTACTCATTAAACATATTTTTGGAAGACTTAATATTTTGTCTTTCCTACATGAAACATTGCCAAGAGCAGAGAGCAATCTCAAAAAGAAATAATGCAATGATGAGTCTATTGAAAAGATTATGAATTCACTGTTGCACAGTAAAATCAAAGAACACTAGTGGCATTAACTAGAGGGAGAGATAATATTGTCAATATTAGAGTTCAATTCATATATAATAAAATTTAATCTAGTTTTACCAATTATAAAATACAGAAACCCTATATTAAGGTAGGCGGAAGACCTATAGCAAATATCGATGACTTTACATTCGCCAACGTTTACGTAAAATAACTCTTAATTTTTTGTTTAAAGAATCGTAATGCTTGTAGTGTATTAGTAGCCGCTAACCATCATTGCGACAATTACAGAGTGTAAAAATCATTCAACTTGACCGGAATTCGAACCCGGATCCCTCGATGACTGGCCGAGTGCTTTAGCCATTAAGCTAATTTCTCACCGGTTGTGAAAAATCTAAGAAGTCCTGAAGCGTCTAGGAATAAAAATGGCCGACAAAAAATCCCACTAACAGCATGAAATAATAAATATAAACAGTTGTAACGTGGTATTTTGAAGGAATGTGTATTAATGTTTGTCATTAACTAAGAATGCCTAAAATTTTCAAGTGACGAATTCAACCCAATGGCCCAAAACCACTCGGATATATCGCGCGTACGCATAGCTTCCATTTGTAACCACTCAACCACTGGAACTAATGTCAAGAGATTCAACAAGTCGCTCGATTACCAAGGGTAAGGAGTTATCCGCTGCTTGGTCGGCTTAATTAACCTCACAACCCGCGGAATCGGTAACATCGCATTGAATAATATACCAGAGTGATACGAGCGAGCGAGTACAAACAGTGCGAATTATTTCTTACCTGCTCTCGACACGTATTTACTGCCGTTAATCATTAATTAACATTCACAATTTCATATTTGAATGGCATTAATAATAATTTCATGAACGTCATGGACACTATGTAATATTCACGGGAGTATTTTTGAAATCATCTTTTGATCTTAATACATTTAGTTTGAATAGTAACCAATGAGGAAAGTAAAAAATGAAGGCTGCGGGGATAAAAGCTTTCAATTAGACAAAGAATTATCATCAATGCATTTCTTAGCTTTGGATTAGATACAAGGCACAACCTGATTGTCACCCCGCATTCAACTTTTCAATGCCGTTTATACAGGTTGAGTCAGCAATACCCTATGGTTTTTGGAGCGTTAACTGTTTGTTTACGTCAGATAGACGCTGATTCAGCTTGTATTTTATCTTCCTTCATTCTCTCCAATATTCCTGTCCTTTTCTCATCTACCTCTCTTGCTAAATGCACTTACCTAATCACAGTTTTCAATATTCCATCGCCAATTAAAATACTCTGCATTTCCTTTCTTGTAGGATTAAGAATTCATATTTTATTCCTAGTTTTAAGTTTCACCATCTCGAAAACCACCCTTCCACCTCAGCCATGTTTCTCTCTTCAATGCCATATGTTTCTTATGTACATGACCGGTAAAGGTGGGACTTCACTCACCGGGACGGTTTATACTTGCCCGCTTGGGCAGTCAATGAACATTTGCATAATCTGCATTCATATTTCCTCCTTTCCATGAAGTTCCCCAAACAACCCTCCCTTTGCTAATGCCTAGCACTGCCTCGTTTGTTCTCTTGCCATTAAAACGTTTAAATATTTCTCCATTCCCACATTTCAAAGGCCTCCAATGTACGACTATCATCTTGTTTCCATAACCATATTTCCTCACCGCGCAAAAACACGCTTCACATCAGATTTTTTTTAAAGATAATAATAAAGTATGAAATACTATATAAAGAGAATCAATGAGCACGTCCATTTTTATACTCCAAAACAAGTAATTTACCGAAGTTCTGACGCTCATAGGTAAACCGGAATCAAGGGGAGCTAGCATGAAGATAACAGTAGGTATAATCTACGGACCTTACCCAGGATAACAGTACAAAAAGCTAAGCTTCCCGCGAAAGTCTTCCGTTAAACATTAGAAACCAAACCAATATCTGAAGCTAGATCGTTTTATGTAATTTCCCAGCCACAAAGATGTATTTATCTGATATCACAGTCCGATAAAAACTGGCCACTGCTCATATTAAGCTTAAAACTGTTTCTATCCTACGGTTATACAAGATACTTCTTCAAGAGATTTAAAATGGCAACAGAACAGTTGTGGCCAAAATTTTGAACCATTCTGATGTTTCCAGGACCACGCCAGCTCCACCGTTGCCGATTTTTTCTGACTCCGGTAGTCATGCGTCGCACAGGAACGCGTGTTTTATTGGTTCCGCACACGCATTCTATTCGCATTACATCACCCAAGGGCGCACTCAAATATTCACGCACTCGCCCCCCTCTCACGCGTCGTGGAGCGATGAAGCCCGAAAGAAGAAAACCCTTTCCAACCACTCCCTCATACACCCTTCCCCCGGCCCCTTATCACCACGTCCCCCGCGATCGATGTCCCCTCTCCCGGCGGCACAATGGGAGGGATAAAAAGCGGATATGGCAGGCGCCCGTACCACCCCTCCCTCCTTCCCAACGTCCCTAAAATTCCCCAGTCCTTTCCCGACCCCACTCGCCTCTTGAAAAACCACCCCACCCCTTTCCTCCATTCCCCCAAGCCCACTCTTCCCCTGACCCGCACCCTATTCCAAAGCCATAATAATAACCCCTTCCCTCCCAACCCCTTCCCCCCTCGTCCAAACACTTCCTTTTGAAAGCATTTTCCTCCTCTATCATCCCCGTTCGATCCCCTCCCCTGAGTTCCCAAACCCCTTTTTATCCCCCCTTCTCTCTCTCTCTCCCTGCGTAGGAGAGGAGTTAGGGGTAGGAAATTGCAACGAAATTCCTCCCAGATCTTCTCGACCTGCGAACCCCTCCCTTTCCATTTCTCTATTTTCACATCGCCCACCTTCAGATCTTCTTCTAAACCTCCTTCCGCACACCATCTCAGCTCCGGCTTCGAAGGAATTGTCACCCATGAATGGAGGGAACGAATGCTGAACGCAAACATGGATCCATCCACCTGTCCATTCACCATAACCGAGAAGAAATAGTTTTTCTTAACTCTATCATCCCGCCACGGAAATTCAAGAGTACTGATCATCTCTTATCTGATAAATAAATTTATATGCGGGGAAAGAAAGATAATATAATTCAAGAGTCTCAGTCTAATTTGGTCAATTTCATGAATATTTGCTGTATTCTCAGGAAATCCATTGATAATTTCATATCAAGAAAATCAATATACATGTAAGCTCAATTTATTCTAGTTTTTGGTAGTTTTGAACGTATTTCTATAGGAGTTTAATAAGGATTTAACATATTATCATTATTATATGTAAGCAACTAGTCAAGGTCTGCTTTGGAATGGAAACGACTACCAAATAAATATCTTGTTTCACCTACTCAGCCACAGAGTTACAGTCACAGTTACAGCTACAGAGTTGGGTAGAAGGAAGTATGAAATGTTAAATATTAAGTTGAGATGGGTAACTAAAAGAGGAAAAGAAGCGTGGTGGAAAACGCTGTGCAAGGATATGGAAAGTTCCTTGAATTTGGAAAAACTAATAAGTATATTGCAGGAAATAGAAATAGATTGGAAGGATAGGAGACTAATCCGCAATCTGTGCTCAGGTGCGGGTGGGTAACTGAGAGCCTGGATGGAACGTTCTAGGAAGAGGTGTAACGTTGGGTTGTCCAATAACACCGTAATATTCAGCGTAACACATGTGGAGGAAATGATAAATGAGGCATGGAAGGAACTGGAGATAAGCATGAAAGGGATGGAGAATTCGTAAAATCAATTAGGTTTGCTGATGACCAGGCTCTAGTTTGTCAGTCAGCCAAGGAATTACAAGAATTTCTGAGTGAATTGGAAATTCAGTGCGACAGGTATGGGATGGGAATCAATATTAATAAAACAACGGTTATACGATTTTCTAGAAAGAAAAAGGCTAAGCTTAACATTAAAATAGGAGGGCAAAAACTAGAGCAGGTAGAACAGTTTACGTATCTCGGTAGTGTTTTGGACCAACATGGTCAAAGTAGTAAGGACGTAAGGAGAAGAATTGTGCTGGGCAAAGAGGCTTTCAAAAGGAGGATGGAGTTGACGACAGGGACGTTGAGTAAGGATGTTAAGAAAATACTCGTAAAAACTTTGATATGGAGCGTAGCTATGTACGGCGCGGAAACGTGGTCATTGAAGCAGGAGGATAGACGTAGATTGGAGGCTTTTGAAATGTGGGTGTGGAGAAGAATGGAGAAGGTGAAATGGACAGAGAAGAAAACAAATGAGGAAGTACTTGGCATGGTGGGCGAGGACAGGGGCTTGTTGGGAGAAATCCAATGGAGGCAGTAAAAATGGATGTAAAACAAATCGATCGGATGTGGTGTGATGATGACTGATACGTAGAGGGGAGAATGTTTCGAGGATAGGACAGGAATAGGATCAGGATGTTGGATGAAGGGAGAAAGGAATTATACAAAGATGAAGAGGGGCTTTTTCTAGAGTTAATTGTTGGGTTGTGTTTTATTAGGACAAACAAAATATTTATTTGGTAGTTCTGTCCATTCAAAACATAGCTTAACCGGTAGATAGTCAAATTTATGATTATCTAGGTTAATAAACGTCACTTTTTATCATCTTAAAACTTCGAAATTATATAACTGGGAATGTGAGAACTCTAGTCTATTTAGCAATACTTTTCACAAAGTAAGCCCATAATAATACCCTTATTACGTGTTCAAGTTGGTTTTGGGCTTCGTCAGCTTGTTGAACCCATGTAAATCACGTGGACGTAACCCTTAAGTAAACTCCTGTTCGACTTACATTATTTCGCACTCCTTTCTCAATAAAATCTTCAAGATGTTGCGTCCTCTAAGCGCTCACTCTATTCTTCTTTTCCCCACTTTCCCAACATTCTTCCCCCTAGTGCCTGCCAATAATGAATGTTTTTTCCATCCTTCAATCCTGTCACAATATCTAGTTCCTTTAAAAGCCCCAAAATTTCAGATTTTAATAGGACGCCTCGGTAGCTTAAGTGGCTAAAGCACTCGACCGGATATTGAGGGATCTGGGTAATAATCCCAGTCAAGGCGAATGATTTTTACACTCTGAAATTGTTGCATTGAAATGCACATTAGCGGATGACTCCGTTAAAAGTTACTGTTTCGGTATCTCCCGCAGTTTCTTTGGAAATGTTAGATAATTAGTTTCTTAAATCTTTACTAAAATTAAGTCGTAACAAGTGATATTCCCATTTCAAATGTATTTCACTCCAACGCATTTATACCCCAAATGTTTAAGGTACTACAACCATTTCCTCTAAAATATTTTTCTTATGTGTGGAACGTTAGACCTTCCATTCTCTCGTATATTCTGTTTAACTCAGCCTTCCTCCTTCTGGAGAGTCTCATTATTTTGGTTTTCTATGGATCAATCTTCATCCAACGCTTCTCAGAAACGTCCTCCAAGTCAATCAGCCTTCTGCTCAATTTCCTCGATTTCCTTCCGGATTTCGCCCTCTCTTGATCCATACCGCGACGGCGCACTTCCACCTTAAGGCCTCCATCAATTCCGCGCTCACGCAATCTGAATACCTCCCTGCGTCCGAATCCAAGTATCAACGCCGTGTCACTCCATCCGCCATTCTTACGCCCATCCGAAAGCCTTCTCCTTCAGGTCCACATACACTCAGGCTTTGACCCGTAAACTCATCGATTTTTATCCAATTAAAAACCAAACGAATTAACAAGAAAGGTGAATCGTGTCATCGCGTTCGAAACTAATTAACTCGAGGGAAATATATTTAGCTTTGCTTGTACGCTAAGTCCAATCACTGTAATATGGGATTACCTAATAGTCTTTTAAGAAAGTAGTTTCTGCATCAACTGTGAGTATTAACACCTGCAAATTCTAAATAATTTTTCACGTAATTATTCCCCAAATAAAAGCGTTCAAAATGAGTATCAATAAATGATGGCAAGGCTGACGCAAAGTGATATTCCTTCATCTCAATTCTCATCTATTCCAGGTATAACATCATTCACGCAGTAATCAAGATCTCAATTCTGGTAAATTAATTTTTATTTGGCATAAAACATAATTGGCGGAATTAATTCAATCCTACGGTCAGAAGTAGTGCGGCTCAAATAATTCTAATGCGTTATGCTAACTAAATTTCAGCATACCACTTTTCCTTACATCAGCAACCATGAAAGGGGCTATCCAATAATTATTACCTCGTTGGCAAGATTTCGAACAGTTTACGGCTCTCCTCACCATCGTTACTGATTTTTAGTGATGTAGCAAAACTTGAATGATGTCAAGAGTGAAAAAAATGAATATAAAATTAAAATACATATGCATAAAATTAATTACTGGCACTGATTTGGAGCATTACAGTCGGAGTTGCATGAACATGAGCGGAATTGCGTTAGTCAAACAAGTTCTCTCGAGGGCGAGGGAATTCGATGATGTTGATTAATATCCCTCCAAAATCTACCTTAATGGCAGACACCCAAATAATCATAATTATCAAGGCAATTCCTCTTTGATTCCGTGTATTTTCTTCCCTCTTCATTTCATTCAACATTCATATCTTTTTGCTATCCTCTCCTCGCTTGACTAACGTTTCCCCATCAATCACACTCTCCAACATTTCATCGCCAATCCAAATGCTCTGTATCCACGGCATCTGCCTTTTTTGGATTCCTACCAGCCCTTTCCTCCCACACCATGCTCAGAACTTCTAAGTTTGTATTGCTTTTACCTTTTCCATTCAACTTCATATTCACAATTCGGAAGGCCTACGCCAGTCATCTTTCTTTAGAGAACAATTTTCCGCGTCGTTCAAAACCAAGTTCATTGTCACAGTTTTCACTTATCTTTTCGTAACCTCATTAGTCATCGTCCGTCATCTATTTACTCCCTGAGAAATCTTCTTTGCCTAAAATGATTTCTTTTCTTATCTCCCTGCAACCATGGCAATTTTTGCAAATCATTTTCAAGATAGGTAAATACTCTATTATTTGCCCTCCTGTTTTAATGCTTAACTTATTCTGCTTGCTTTTCGAGAAACTGATATTATGTATTTTCTTCATATTGATCTTTATCGCCCACAAATCATTAAGATTGTCTATTGCACTCATTAATAATTGTAACCTCTTGACTGACTGATAAAGTTACACCGATCATCCACAAATCTGACTTATTTTATGGTTTCCCACTCTAATTTAACATCTACCCTTATTCTACCTATTCCTATTCATTCCTTACCATTGGCTACTAATATATATATATATATATATATATATATATATATATATATATATATATATATATATATATATGAAAAAGGCTAGCAAAGTGGACATCCCTGTCTCACTCCCCTCATTAGCATTGCCCCCCCCCGACTACCCTTACGCCATTCACACCTGAGCCGATTCATCTAATTGTTGTGGATAATTAGCCTACCTTTTCATCTACTCCTATTTTCTGCAATTAATTTATTAAATCTACCCTATTTACTCTATCGAACGCCTTCTCGTTACCTACGGAACAAGTCAATAGATCCTGATTAAACTCTACAATCCTTTCTGTTAGAAACCAAATTAATTCTGAGGCATCACCCGTGCCTCTCCACTTCCTGAACCCCAAGCTATTATCCCCTATGTAATCAATTGCTCTCCTCTCCATACTCTTATTTATAATCCTAAGTAATACCTGAGCTGCATTTGAAATCGAACTTATTGATTTATTACTCTCACATACAGCTGCCTTTTCATTTTTTTGGGATACCAGTTTATTATATCATTTTATCTTTTGGCCAAATTCATCCACTTCCTTACACGTTTTCTTTGATTCTTGCGTACTTTGGTTATCATCTACCTCCCCAACATTATCTGAGTTGAATTCCGTTAATGCTCTCCCTATCGAGTAATTACAGGTAAGTATGTACCTTGATAATAATAAACTAGAAATAAATGATCCCAAAATATTTGAAAAATAAGTCTTTAGCTGCAATGAAATGTTTCCGCACAAATCTATTATATTAATTGGATCCTTATGATATAGGATTTAAATATTGAACATACTGCCTCCGTGATAGAGGATGTTCACGGGGTTATTTTATTGTCAGAAATTTCTAATAAAATTCGAGAGGCCATATGGAGAGTTACTTTCAGATACTAAATCAAAAACAACTTGTCATATAATGCTTAATTATTTGTAACTTGGGAACGCAAACAATAATTCGATGTTACATTGCGTAATCTTTTATCTTTTCCCAAACCATGCATTCTGCCATTCTTTTTTCCATCTTAGTATGTTTAAAAAATTATAACTTTGCACACTGCCAGATACAGAATTGCGGTTCCATGAAATTTGGTCAACATCAGTCGTCGTTTCCACCAAGGCGAAGGTCATATGTGACCCGCCTAACTGCAATTCGAGAGATTCATTGATTTCACAAAAGAGCAGGATTGACTCAATAAATTCCGCTGTATTCGCCCAAATTCGTGCCATCCAGGATCCATTTCTAGTTACCTAGTTACCATTAATTTTTTCAACATAATTTTGCAAAATTTTTCTCGAAGAAAATGTTCGCCCATTTTTTTTCCAATTACTTCCGCGTCATTATCTTATGAATTTTATGCGGTAACTGAAACCATGACATCAATATCTATTTATTTCATTTTATTATTTAACTAGAACCTTGCCAATTTTTACATCTCTTTAGCGACCAATAAACCGGTATAATTAAAATTTGAACTAATTTTATTTGTCTGAAAACCAATGTTAGAGGGAATATTTTTAAAATGTCTAATGGCATTTGAGTTCTTTAAATTTATTAGAATGCAAATCTGTCCTAATCAGCTCGTTATTTCTGAGAGAGGAAGTTTTAGAAATGGGATATCGATCTATCAGATATTTACGGCTATTAGTATCAGCGCACTTACAACATGGCATGTGTCGCAATTTTTAGTCACCCCATAAAACAGTTCGATCGTCCATGGCGGTCAATATATCGCAATATCACACAGACCAACTCTTGAGTGGCCTTTTAGGCTGCGAGTGTGCTCTCTGAATTGGCGGAGTGAGGATTCGGGAGGGTATACCTCCTTCAAATGGAATGAAGCGGAGAAGAGTCTTGTGGTGGAGTAATATTCCACTGTCATTTCACTCTCATCCCTTACTCGATTGTTGAAGGGGGTAGAGTTTGCTGAAGATTTTAGAAGAGGAGGAGTGGGAGAGAAAAAGTCGCAGTTGGTTTTGGATCGAGAGGAGGACGGTCCGGGTTGTATAAAAGGTAGAGACATAGAAATACGAAAGGGAAAAAAATGAATAGCGAAAAGTGATGCGAGTGGAAAGATGTAAGCGCTATAATAACTTTTACGAGAGCAAGGAACTTGGAAGAATATTGGAATCTTAGAGGATTCCTCGATGCCACTCTTTCCTCTAAATTCCCTCGCCCACCCGCATTCGAGCCTGAGATTGAAATGTGTTCCACGACTGGCGGGAGATACTCCTGCGTCTCTAGTTCATACCAGCACTCCGGTGCAATACGAGGAGTTCCATCTCATGCATAGGAAGACGATAAAAATATGTTGACTAGGAAAAAACCCCCTAGCATCCGACATAGTATGTGACTTTGAAGCTCAAGGTTTTCGCGTCCGATGATTTTTTTCTCCGTCGATGTTCGATCTATAGAACCACGCGATTTCAAATTTCGACTGTGTTCTTTAATTCTTCATGAAGAGTTCTCGAGCGCAACTTGTGATGGCTGTAGTGAAGTAGACTCGGCTTAATAAAATATCAGCCTGACTTTCATCCAGCCAGCATGTCCCTTACAAATCTCTGCAAATGTGGAGTAATGCATGATCAGTGACGCATTCCCAGAAAAGAGAGCGAAGGTATGATGGTCTCAACCTGTTCAAATAGGGGTTTAGGTGATTATTTAAAAAAGTCACGCTGGTGATACGGTTGATAGAGAACAAAAGACCTTGGGCACGTTTGAATTGGTTCTTATAATCAGGCCACTTTAAATTATGTGATTTGATGACTTTCTTAATAAAGACCGGTCTAAATTATATCCCTCAGGTGTTACGCAAAATATCCTCTGAACGTTATGCAGATGATAACCTCAGCTTTGCGAATATATCAACGTGGAACTTCCCAATAAATAAATCAAAATTGATTCAATTAAAAATTGTAAATTACCTTTTTTTAGTTCAAATATTTTTAAAAGGAATAAGGCAATCTTCATTTTACATTAAGATATTCCCAAGCTCAGAAATATTCCAGGAAATTATGAATTAACCAGCTTCCTCTTTAAGTTGATAGACATCTAATACCCATTTTAGAATCAATTTTATGCTTTTCGTGTAAAGACCTTTGGAGAAATGGAGCCTTTAATAGGTTAATAAGTACCATCCCACACCACGATCATGGAATACAACGGTCAATACGTATTATTACTCCATTAATCTGTGCTTAAACTTTCAATACAATCATCATCTCAATATCTATTATTGGACACTGAGGTTCAGGGTGATCAAGAATTTTCGAACCAAATTTGGATCTTGAATTTATAGTTGCCCCTGGTTGAAGGTACCTCTCTCAGTAGAAAGCGGCGACATATCATAAATCGATATAAACACGTATCACGGTAGACATTAGACATAAATAGAAAAATATAAAACAAAATATTCAACCATAAGTACCCCATAGGATAAAATAATAAATATTTATAACTATTACAAAACCAGTAATTTTCCATTAAAAATAGACGTTTATGCAAGTTGATCCGTAAATGATATTCCTGTTCGTTGTAACATCCAGTCTATCACACTAAGATAAGTTTAATTTTTTTAGAAGGGTACGCATATTAATTTACCAAATTATTAGGATTTTCTTCTAGAAATATTAACATCAGTATTAAAATTGTGTAATTATTTCTTCATTCACCTAAAACTAAATATTTACCGACCTATTCCATCAACGGTACCCTTGACTAAAGTCCACGCCATATCTAAATGTTAGAACTAAAATAAACCTTTTCGCACATGATGGTATGCCATTAAGCAGGATGGCATCGCAATTACTGTGGTATAAAACACTGATACTTGTTCATTTATATCACGAAAAGTAGGATGCATTGGAAATACCTATATATCCGTGTCATTATTCCCTTCCACGCTCTGGTATCAATTTCGTCTTCCCACTTTACTCGACCTGTAAGCTTGAATTTGAACCAGCCTCGTGAAGTACACCATTCCGACTCCTCTTTCATAAGTCAGAGCAGAGAATGCCAGATAAAAAATTACGTTGAAATGTGCAATAATTTCTACGTGTGTCCTTAAGCAGAGTAAGTAAATCTTTTTTTCCTGAACTTATAATGCTTTTCAATCAGCTAACATTCAATGTATCTCACTATCTTTCACCTCATTTTTAATATTAATTTTATGAATGCTATTTAATTGAAGTTCAATTTTCATGGTCTCAATACCCCCGGTGAAAGGTATCGTTGTCGGCTTGCACTTATTTTTCACCAAGTTCCATTTGTTCCACTCCTTGAAAGAGTTTTTCGATGCACTGAGATTGATAGTTTTCTTATTTACTCATTCCATCTGTTTTCTTCGCCTCCATATTCAATTGAGATCTTCTCAATTACGAATCTCATGCCGTGGAATTTCATTTTTAACAACACAAAGTATCCTTTCTTGTTATATCATTGCAGAAATACCAGAAAATACTACTATCTAATTGACAGTCGGCCGAATTGACTGCAGCGTCAGTGAGTGAAAATCCCATCTTATCCGATTTGAATGCGGCATATTTTTAGTGAAAGATAACCGACACAATTCTTAACTGACTTAAGGTCTCCGTTTGAAATCGAAGGATATTCATTTGAACCTTTGTACAGAGGAATGATTTTTTTCATCCTGAAGTCATACCGCATTTGTGTGCACGTCATAGGGTGGCAAAATAAAATTAAAGAACATAATTTCCATCCTTAATTATGTTTATTTATCTTAAAAATACCACAAAAGTCAATTCTTAGCCACTTCTAACGAATTACTTTGGCATAGACATAAAATCCCAAACAAGGTTGAAACAAACGCGAATCATATGATCCGTACCTAAATTTACAATGGTTGAACAGTTACGTGTCAATAAATACCAATTCCCGGAGATCGAAATCAAATACAATTACACGTTTAAGAGGGAGAAGGGAGGTTGTAGTCGTTTCTAGCTTTCATTACAGCGCCCCTTTTGAAATAACCATCTGTAAACCTACACACGGCTATCGTGGTAGTGAAATTATGTGAAGTTGATGAAAAGTTTTATGGTACGGCTTTACACGTTTTAATGTCGAATTAGAAAAGGCTTAAAAATGCAGCTGCGGGTTAAACCCTGGGTGAATAAAGAGTCTTCGCCATCTTCAGTAAAAATGCGAAACCTAACAGTGGACGACAAGTTTAGTTCATTGGCAACCATCTTAATACTCAATCAACGGTCAGAGTCCAGCAACTGTCGAGCACAAGCCACATTGTTGCCAGTTTTGCTGGTTGACAGCCGCCCAGAACGTTGTTCGTCGGGACCTTCCCGACCCTTCTTCAAGGCCTTTGACCTTCTCAGTAAGTAATTAGCAATTTCGACTAAAATTAATCCAAAAAGTCTTTTAAACATGATATAGAGCATTGAAATAGTCGGAAATGAATCTGTATTTAGTGAAAAATTGCAATAGTCTTCATCTCTGTTCTTTTGGAACAGGTCCGCCACGTCATACCTGAATCTGTGATTTGTAAAAGTTGCATTTTTTACTTCATTTCCGCTCCTTTTGTAGAGCCAATGAAAACTCCATCATGCATACTTGTGTGAGCCCTAATATCGCTAAAGAAGGAAATAAATAGCATATGAAGAGCACTAATATATTTTGCAGTTTTTTATGAGCTAAGGAAGTGATTACGATGTTCTTGGTATATTAATGAGTACTTTGTACCTCTATAGAGCGAATGACTGCACATACTTCGCGAGAGTTCGAAGCATTTGGAATATGGATAAATTCGCAAATTTTATCGAACAATAATGAAAAAATTGCAGAAAAGGTATCCAAAAGCTACGAACACTGTACAAGAAAAGAAGTTGCGTTTATTCTATTATATCATATTCTTCCATCATTTTATTTTATAATTCAAGCAGGATACACACTTTGTCTGCGTTAATTTTTTTTATTTACAAATAAAATAAAGATTGCTACCAAAATATCGCACAGGATATTATGATCTTTTAAAATGAAAAAGTTAAAATCTAAAATCAGCTATTCGCAGCTGGAAATCATTTTAATAATTTAAATAGGTCTCATTTAGTGACTAAATATTGGAAAATATTTCTCGAAGACGTGAGGTAATGCGAGTTATAGACAAACTGATGAATTACTTTAACGTAAACTCTTTTCTATCAGCTGTATGCAATAAAAATACTATTAGATATTTCCAATTAAATATATTGAAGTAACTATGTTTACGTGAGGACGTAGTAGTTGTAAGTATTTAAGATATTTTGGACATGAGAGAGAAAAACGCCGGGACCCAACTAATCTCGAATATTCCAAAATTGTCCAACACCTTAGAAATTGGAAACATAAATGCAATTACGTTCAAAAATATTCGAAAACTATTTAAATGAAAATTTTTATACTGAAAGGGGTGAATGCACAATTATTCAATTTTCAATTCCTTAAGAAAAGGCTTCAATTCAGAGCGAAGTGTTCCTTTTTAAATTTTTCAAATACTTGCATGTTAACTTCACTATGTCGATGTCAAAATGGACTAAAATTTAGGATAAAGTGTACCTTTAATTAACACTCATTTCACTATTGGTAATTTACCGTTTAGGGTAGGTTATCGATGGACACAGATTGGTATTTGCTACATTACATAGCTCCGTCTAATAAGACAGCCTGACACCGAAACTGCACTAAATTGTTCTTCAGTGCCCAATGCTTTCTACCTCCCTTCGTTCTTTCCATCATACCCGTCTTTATCCTCCCTTTTCTAGACGAATGTAATTCCCTCTGTTAACGTCCTCTACATTCTTTGCTGAAGAATTCAGGTACTTAATTGTGATTACGTGTCTAGCTGTAAAAACTGAACATCTCTATTTCAATATTTATAAAACTTGTAAACACCCATTCTATATTTTTAAGATTATATACGGATTTTTCTTAAGGTAGTCAGTGATTTTGTTGGACTCGTCCTTAATAGTTAAAAATAATTTGCTTTTAACAAATTTTAACATTAGAGAATGTACGCAATTGATTTAAATTGAATTTCATTCATTAAGTATCGTTTAGTGTCATTTTTAAAATTGAATTTATCGGTTCAAAACCAATAAATATTTTTCTTTCCAACTTTTATAGTGATTTAAACGTGTTTAAGAGTGTGAAAAAGGAATTTTTAGTTGGAGAGAACGCCAGCAATGGAGGTAGGCATCATACTAGCGGATGGAAAGGGTAAAATATCGAGTAAAAAACTATTACTGGCTTTCAGGTCTAGGCCACAGGAGCGGCAGAAGAAAAACGCACGAAGCAATGGAAATATTGTTCAAAAGAATATTTATGAACAAAGTGGGCGCAGAGAGTGACAATATATTAGATTTCCAAAGAGTGGAAGGAGAGAACTTCCTATAGAAGGCAGTAGGAAAAGAAGATACTTAATTGGATAATTATCCAAAATTGGGTAATTAAAAATAATGAACACATTCCGGGTCATTACAGTTAATCAAAGACTATAACTGAAGAAATCAGAGAGAAGAGTAATTAAAGTGTAACACCAAGGAAATAGGTAATGTAAGACGTCAGCATAGAACTATTAAGGAATGAAGAAAATTATCATGAAACAGGATAGCTTAGAGGACTACTAAAAACCATTTTTTGGGTTAATAGTCAACAATAATACAAAAATATTACTTCGCATTTGTCTGGTGGAGTAGGTGAACAATAAATTTGACTTTAAATGTCAAAAATATCATATTATCATTTATTATGGCATTTTATCCAGAGTCAATATAAAATATTTCCAACCTAACAGACGGTATAATTAAGCAATTTGCATTCTAAAATTGAATAAGTTGAAGGTCTACCTTGTATTTTAACTAGCAAACATATTACAAAATCAATGACTTATTTGGATGACGGTCTTCACATTAGTCATGATCTCACAGAAGGTTTTAAGCTTACTTATAAATAGTTTTCAATGGTTCACATCACATTTCGTCTCTCTGTGAAGATTTTTTTTAGGCAAACACAACCGCAGTTCATTATTAAATATTCAGCGATAAAAAAGGACATTATTAAGAAAATATTACTTTTGTAAGAGGATATAATTCAAAATTTAGAGCAATATTGTGCAATACTATAGTCTCTGCGATTGTAAGATCTCTCATATCATGCAACAGTATAATATGGGATATAATCGCATTTCCTAGGTAATTTATTTTGGTGAAAGAAACTACACCGCAAAAGTGGAGCGAGTGATTTTATTAACATTGAATAGAATATTCAAAAAAGGTACTTTTTTTATTACCGCAAAGACATGTATGGCATTTATAACTAGACATTTATAAATCAAGATATTTCCCAAATGAGAGTGTATAAAGTAATCAGATATAATTATAATAATTCAGAATAACAGATGGCTAATAAAATTGAACGTATACCACACTGTCAATCAAAATGCTGACCAAAATTTTGGTTGTTCAAACTAAACTACTGAAAAAGATTTCACACTGTTATAAGAGCCCAATAGATCACTCACGAAGAAATCTATCGTATGTAATGGAGTAAGTAGTGCTCGATATAAAAAAAACTCCGCAAAAGGAACAACCTCAGGATAAAACGTGTGGGTTTCCCTGAAAAAACATGGCAGCTATCGGGCCATATAGGCGTGCCTTCCCTCGGCCCCTTGAAGGATATATAGCCGATAAATTACGAAACCGAAACAACCGTCTCACGCACGTGGGGGGCCAAAGTTTTCAGAATGCACAAATAAATGGCATCAACAATTCATCCGATAACACTTTTATCCTCCACCGTTACATCGAATATTCAAAGCCGCCACGCTGCTTCCAGCGTTTCACTGTGCTTTGTTGCCATAAGCGTAGTTTTATTTTGCTGGGGCTTCTGATACATAGGACAGATAGCTAAACAAACCCCACTACAATCTTCCTAATTTCCTATTCCACATGTATACTATATGCGTATGTAAGTGTACAACCTACACGTAAATAGTCGTTATGGATGGTACAAAACCTAACTTTACATCAGTAGAATGCATAGGATGGATGAATCTATAGGAATACATTAAAGCACGAATGTAGGTGTATACATACATACTACATATATATGTCCGATGATGTAGAAGAACTCACGAGAGCAATATTACACTTGGACATGACAATAGAACAAAAAATATGCATATCTATAATGTGATTTTAATAGCATAAATGTATTCAGAAAATACGTTGTAGGACACTCACATTTAAGATAGTTTGAGCTTTCAGCCTTCTTCAGATCAGGAGAAAACCAGAAAAGGTCTAAGAGTCAAAAGAGAAGGTCGAAAGCTCAACTATCTTCAATGTGTGTGCCCTTATACATATTTTCTATACATATTTTTGTCTTCATTTGTGCCGCCCAAGTGTTTCATATATGTATATACGAGGGTCATCCGGAAAGTAGTACCCGTTCGTGCCGCATGAAGTGCTGACGACGCGAGTAGCCGCTGGACGAGGTCAGATAGCTTCAGTGGCTTGTCTGCCTTCTCTGAGCCAAGTTGCGTGACGCTAGCATTGCCTGTGTTGTTTCTGTGATTGTTTACAATGTTTAAAAAAATTGAGAACGCCGCCAGTTGTGAAGTGAGGGCAGTGATTAAATTCCTCAATGCAAGAAACGTTCGCCCATGTGATATTCATCGCCAATTAAAGGAGGTGTATGGAGACAATGTAATGGACGAGTCGTCTGTTCGGCGGTGGTGTCGCAACTTCAACATGGGGAGGGGGAACACACACGACGATGAGCGTTCGGGGAGACCGTCTGTCATTACAGACCAACTGGTGAGCTCAGTTGACGAATTCGTGAGGAACGATCGGCGCGTCACAATTGATGACATCTGTGAGCATTTTCCCAATGTTTCTCGAACAATTGTTCATGAAATTGTTAAACACCATTTGCATTATGCAAAAATTTGTGCAAGATGGGTCCCTCGCCTATCTCAATGAGCTGGCGGCGAAGGACTATGCAGCAGGAATACAGAAACTTGTCACACGTTATGACAAATGCCTTAATTTGCTTGGAGATTATGTTGAGAAGTAGTTTAAAGTATCCTCTTTCAAATAAAATTTTTTATGTTTGTTAATATTTACTTTTGTGTCTTTATTTCACGAACGGGTACTACTTTCCGGATGACCCTCGTATCCACAACAAATCCTGTGCTTGTCTTGTATGTGTGTTCCTATCGCTTTTCCTAATATCCGTATCCTAGTGAATATATGTATATATATATATATATATATATATATTTATATATTTATATGTATGTATATATATCGGAAACGATCGATGTTTAGCAAAAATATGCGTATAAACTTTGATTTGGAGGACACCCGCAAATGGCTAGGTCGCCATTTTCAGAGTATATATATATATATATATATATATATATATATATATATATATATATATATATATATAGAATCGCATACATATAACACACAAAATATATACAGAGGAAACAATATATATATATATATATATATATATATATATATATATATATATATATATATATATATATATATATATATAATCCATATACATATATGTTTATATATTAAACTCAATCTCGTGTCGTATATTCCGACGATTTCTCCTCACGCTTCTTCTACCTCCATGCCCCACCGTCATGGTAACGTGTGGCAATAGAGGAATGGGAGGCACCCTTGGGAAACATAAATACTACACTGCCCCACGGGGAAGGGTATCCCGGAGCATGTGGGTGAGGTTGATGTATTGACGGGGTCAGAGAATAAGGAGACCTAAGGTAGAGCAATCGTCAGATGGCATTGGGATGGAAGAAGGGCCCTCGATTTCTTTTCTTTCTCTACCAGGATCAGTGTCGACGAGAACACGCTTCGTGAGCCGGGAAGAGTTTCCCGTGCCCCTCTCTCGTCGAGGAATGAGTGTCTACGGAAGATAAAAAGGCGCAGCGAAGTTTGCGCGCGAAACTCTCGACTGTGTGGTGCTACTTTTTAGCGAAAATTCCATAGTGAGGCTCTGCTTAACGTTCCATAAATAACCCCATTGTGTTCAAAAGACGGCAGTATCCGTCGTTTTGGAAAAAAAACACGGGTTACTCTGCGTTCCCGTTGTTTCAATTCAGGTTTCCCACAGGGTTCGCGCCTTAACCGAGAAAAAAACATAAATATGAGTTAGCCATGTATCAGTGCATTGGCTTCATGCAATCCTGGCATTGTGAACCATTCAAACCTTTGAAAAAGGGAATGTAAGTTGTCAATATTTTTCGTTGCGGAAAATCTTAAGCCAATATGGACAACAATAAATAGAAGTATACATGTATACGCAGCCAAGTGAATTTGTATAACATATTACATTTTTTATTGATTTATTTTTATTTGATTTATATTTATATTTTTATTTTATTTGATTTTTTTATGATTTACCATCAGACAAAAGTACCTTAAATAATATATAGTACCGGCATTACTAAGGTACTGAATTTGTAAGTACATAACGATTTCACAAGTATTTAGCGAGATAAGAAACACAGTAACCTCGGAAAGAAATATCTCTAGCAATGAAAAAACGTAGTGACTCAGAATGGGGTCATGCCGGTAAATATTCCATGTATGCATCTTAATTTCAGTTACAAACCGTTTAATTGTATAGAAAAATTAATCTAACGACAGTGAATTTTGTTTCTTAAATGGGTTTCCTCACCGCAGAAAGACACTTGAAAAATGTATTCATATAAACTCTTTGTCTATTACCTTACTTGGTTTTTCACTCACGTTTTCAAATCAGCTAGTGAGTAATTATATGCTAACAGGCGTGATATTACCATCTAGGCAAATAAAGGTTAGGGAATACTTTCAATTCGTATTTTTACCCTGCAATTAATTGACTTCTATTAACTCAGCCACAGCAACCATTTATCCAAGTCAACCTATGGCCTGATAAAACCTAGGAAGTAGGTTTCCTCTACGCATCAATATTGGGCAGAGATAAATTTCATAGGCCTGTTGTCCTACTCAGATTAACGTAAGCCTCGCCTCAAAAATAGCATGATAACCAACAGTTTATCGGGAATGGAGAACATCGTTTTCGGAAATAAACTATTTTGAGCTTGTTCCGGGACGGGTTTGGCTGCGTGACGCAAAAGGAAGTGTCGTAGGGACTCGATTAATGTCTGGCTAAACACAAATACTCGAAGGATGAATTACCGCTGACATATTGCAGCATCTGCTACAAACTTCCATTCCTGCTACAACAATGCACGCATGCACCGGCCCATGTAACACAGTTGCCCAGAAGGATCGAGTGGCCACTCATTGGTGGAAGTCAAGAGATGCTACACTCGAGTGCTGGTTCTGGTCCATGAAAAGTACAGAACGCGTTTCGCAACCATGTCCGACATAACTGCCCTAAATGCCACCCAACTTCACAAAAATTCCTTTTGACTAGCGAGAGCGTTATCTCGTGAATAAAGAAGTCAAAGTTTGTTGATTTTAACAAATTTCCAAGTGCAAGACTGACCTCTACAGTTCCACCGCAGGCCTCAAATCATGCAATTATATAATCTCATTTACACTCAAAACTTCCATATGCATACTTTTATTTCCCGAGATGAAAATTCAAACGCTAACTTCTAACCTTCTATACATCTTTCTCCATTATATTGTAAATAAGGTTACTTCGGTAATGATGACCTTATCTGTTTGGAAGATCCTATCTACGAGGAAGGATTCCTACGAATCTAATTATGTATCACCGAAATTATTAAAATCTGATAACCCAAATTCGACACATTGACGGGTATATATATATATATATATATATATATATATATATATATATATATATATATATATATATATATATATACACACACACACACTTTCCATGAAAGAGTATAAAAACAATTTCATAAATTTTTTTTAAATGACATATATTCAGTAAAACGATTCTTATAGTGATATCACCCTCGCCCTTCCACACAGATGTGTAGAGGGGCGAGGGTGAGGGGTGGAGATGCAAGGGACGAATAGAAAACAAACAAGGGGGTAGAAAACCACCACATTATTCTCCCTAGAATATACAACCTTGTCTTACATTCAAATACAGTAGAATGGAACAATGTGTCCCGCATTAAACCAATCCTAGGATTAAAGTGCTAAAAAAAGGGGGTGGAAGAGGTTATGTAGGTGGCTATTGATTCATTCAGCCCACTGAACGGATAAATAAATATATATATATATATATAAAAGAAATCAGAATGATATTATTAATTTATGGTTAATTAGAATCATCTAGTTCTTTATTATCATTCTATAACATATAGATTTTATAAAGTTAGTAATCTTTTAATAAAAATTGCCTCAAATGCTTTCATTTTAAAATTAACGATGGCATGTTATATTTTACAGCAATTAGATCAATTATATGATCAGTTCCGCGTTTGGGAAATCTTAGCCGTTAAGTTCAAGTATTCTACTGAAAATTGTTGCAGCGAAATTTGTAAATTGAAGCTATAGGATCTTGTGGCTCGTAGCTCAGTCGTGGATGACTTTCTTGGAAATGAGTGTTTTAAGGATAGTGTGGGCGGCCCATGTAAAATTTTGTGAAAGTTGCAACAAAAGACATAAAAATCCACCATTCTCTAAATATTTAACTATTCTGGTTTTATAATTCGGGTCTGTTACATGAACATCGTTTAAAATAACGTGAAAACGGTCTGCAGCATTCATCTGAAGCCAATTTATTTTCTTTATGAACATCCGTAAACACTGAAACAACCATTAAAGTGAGGGAAAACGAGACTTAAACAAAGTTTTATTATCACTCATAGGTAAAAGTTTCTTGTTTTATTAATATTGCAAAAAACAAACAAATAATGTACTATGCATACTGAGGGAGGTGAGAGCATTGTTGGAAAAGGTTCTAAAGACACAGGCAAAGTGGATGACCAGGTTTTTGACTGGCAATGGGATGTTGAAGACTGTGATACAGAGAAGAACGTTAGGCAAACGAGGAAGGGGAATGAATGGGAAAATAATGTTGGACGTAATGAAAGTGGCATGCGAAATAAAACAAGGGTTTTCCTTGGTGTCGGGTGTGGGGATGTTTTTTCAGGAATGGCAAAGAAAAATTATCACTGTATCGTCTTTGCTCATCCAAAACCTTACTTCAACGGCACTTAGACTTAGAAAATATAATAAATATCGTAATAACAATAGTCGACTGAAAACCGAAATGGTAAAGCAATACCTAAATTAATTGATTTATAGCATTTCTGACAATGAGTTTCTTTTAGTTGAATTATATATCGGTAATTAGCACAAGACCCGGTAAATGTGCCGAAAATTGCTATTCTTTCTGTAACTGTTTCAAACATTCAAATCCAGTATTTTAATGAAATGCCAATTAATTCCCAAAATATTAAACACACTGCTCTTACTCTCTTCTACTCTACTCTCTTACTATGTAGGTTTCATTTGCTCTTATAAAAATACTAAAGTGGTAGTTTAAGAAGTTAACGATCGAATATTCGAAGAGGTCTGCGCATACTTGAGAGCCATGTGGATTATGTTGGTCCAAGTGTAAGTCCAATATCAGCGTATTTTTGGCCTAATATATGGAAGATAACGAGTTTTATACTTTGAAAATATCTGCAACTTCCCACTGGAATGCGGTGATTTCTCTGCGTTCGCCATAAAAACTATGACGTTTGGGTTACTACAGAAAAAATTAGAAAATACATATATCCCTCTTCAAATACAAAATCAATCATAAAGTGATTAATACTAACTAAAATAGTAATTTTGGCAATAACGACAACATGACTAAGTACGCGATTGTTGAAATAAATATTTTCATGTTTCTTTGGATTTCCAATCTAGGAAGTATAATTTAGTTTCAAATGTTTCGCATTCCTATGCATGCAGATTTTATCTGTTAGAGGGTTCTACGGATTTTTTTAAAGTTTCGCCGATGAACTTTCCAGTTTAAAGTTTCACCCATATTCACTCCAAGGTTTTTTTTTAATTTCTTCTCTCCATTGAATAACTACATTCTAAATTATATTATTTTGGCCCCAACATGAATATACCCAAACTATATAGGTAATGAATGAATCAGGAAACAAAACCGAATATAGTTATAGTTAATAATTATTGAAAGCATGGATTAGACAAAAACAAAAGATAAAATTAGCCATTAATAAAATTTTTTTTCTTCAAAATTCCCAAATAATTTTTTAATTCAAATAAACCATGGAATATATATTATACAGCCATCGATATACAAAGGCTCAAAGGAAAAATTGACAAATATTACCATTGAGCCACAAAGTTGAACTCCATCAGCCTTGCTGGCAAAACGGATGAGTTCTTAGGGAGAATATAATTTGAAGATTATTTGTATATGACTCCTTTATTATGGTCTTATTTGGTCATAAATAACAAATTCTTAAAAAGTTGAATTTAAGTCTACTTGTATGCTGGGAATAAAATTAAATAAAACGTGATAGGTACAAGATTGAAAGATTTTAAATTTTCAAAAGCAGCATCATAAATACAACATAGAAATTTTTTACGAGTATTGTTCATGTTTATAAATATCGCAAGGTATTCATTTACAGTATATTCCTAACTATATTTCGTTTAAAACGAAGACAAAATAATTTCAGTCAAGGTAAAATCGAATAACATTATGCTTGGGTCTCTTCACTGCGATAACTCTCGTTTCAATTACATCACGGGAAGGCAAACGGAGTAAGGGAAAAATAAAGCGATGGTAGGGCTTTGCTCCGTTTCACATCAAAGAGGCTCGCTTTTTTCCGGAAAGCTTCCAATATCATCATCAAAAACCATCAACCAAAAGATTACCAGAGCACGGTATCGTCATATTATACCGTACAAGAATCCCAAAGAGTTTTCGACTTATCAGAATAACCTCCGAGCTATAAAAAAGCATAGTAATTAAAGGTCATCGATCTCAAGCCATGCATCACACGCAAAGTCAATTTCTGTAGACGTGAAAATGGCGGCTCAAAAATCTGTCACAACGAGGGCAAAGGTTGGATTTCACATACCCTCCCACTCGCTAAAAAATCACGATTGAAATTCTATGCCTATTCATTTCCACAGAAAATTCAGAATTTTTCATGTAATCACTATATTACATCAGCAGTGAATACTATGGTGAACGCGCATCGAAGTGAGCAGTAAATATTTCAGAAGGATTGAACTTGCCTCGAGGAAGGATAAAAACTGGCGACCAGTCGATCGCATGAATCAAGGATTGTCATCTTGCTAACGTTAATCGTATAAATTGATAATTGTTTCCAAATTTAATTTAAAAATATGCTATGACTAAAGAAAGTATGAATATACAAATTTAATAACAAAAAAATTGATTTAATGGAATCATAATTACTGCTACCCAGGCTCAGAAACAAACTTCTAACCGAAATGAGTTTTACACTGATGTTCTAAGGTTAACCGCTAGTAAAGTTGCATAGTTAGCCTTATACAGGTAGGCCTGTACAATCCGTATTCGCGCAAATAAGGAGAGCATTTGAATCTAGAAGGGCTTAATATATCCATTTGAGGAAAATAATTTGTCAAATGATCACAGCCATAGGGCTAAACTCATATCAGATTATATCATATTTAATTTTTTAACTCTCGGTAATGACGTCGCAACAAATAACATTTACGTTATTAAATCTAGTATATCCTTCCCTTATCTTCTGTTGACCGGTAATGATTATAAGCAATCGATAAGAAAATAAGTCCCTTTGGAAAGAAATTAAGTCACCTCACCTGTTAAGAAAAGAAGTTCTTTACATTCAATCATATCAAATAAATTTAATTTCTACGAACTTTACCTTAGATCTGCCGGTAAACGACTCACAAGTTTTTTACATTAATATGTAAGTACAGATGAAATAGATTATTTGATAAACTCATTGATTACTATGAATAGTCATTTAAATTTCTAATTTTACCTGAATGCATGCATATTTCGAGTCATTGTGATATACAATAATTTCCTGTTTTATAGTTTTTGTTGAGTTTTCGGAAATTATTCGCTCTGGTTGAGTCATACTTACTTTTACTTTTTATTCCATTTCCTCGCTATTTGAGCTCTCTTAAATCAACAATAAGTATTATATCGGTTAGCATTATGTAGATTTAGATGGACGCAGACTTCAATTTCATCTTTCCCATCCATGATTACTTATCCATGATCGTTTTGGGTTCAGGAAGGAAAGGGTACGAATTATGACATACCACAGCTTTATTCGCTTCACTTTTTCAATTCATCAAGCATTTTCCTGAATTATCACTAATTACAGCACTATTCTTGCCACTTTTATCGAATTATGAATTAATGTTTCTTGAATTGCATATACAAAAATATCCAATTTGGTGAACGAGGTTTTCCTGTTTCTCTCACTGTTTCAAAAACGGTGATATGCCGGCTCTTCTAAATCCCTATCTACATGGTATGCCTAATATTGGATTTCAATAAAGCTGTTACGTAAAACAGGCATTGAGAAAGATTTTTCATGTAATTTCATCTCGAGTTTTACTTCCAACGATACGCGGAATGAGAAAATAATGTCGAATACTGGCATATTTATTTACATTGGCTAGCTTAAATGTCATAAAGATATAGTTAGCAGTTCTATGCTAATTATTGGGGCCATTCATGGTTGCATTTTGTTCATGACGGAATATTTAGTTCACTAATATGGGAGATGTCATATTTATTGGCACATTTCATGAATTTAAAGATTTGCATTATTTTCCGGATATTGAATAACTACGGTTGTAGAGTTTCCAGTGGCAATTGGTAACTATTGACTGTCTGTGTCTCATTATTCAAATTACCTGTTGAAAGGAAAACCCCTTGTTGTCATGGCACTTGGAAACAATGCACTAAATAAAATCAAGCGTAGATGTAATATTAAATTATCTGGAAAATATTCGATAGGAACATGTGCGTAAATATCAAAAAACAGAACATGTAATTTGAAAAAATATCGGGTATAAAATTGATGAATCTGAAAATATATTAATGGAAAAATAAAGTGGTTGGCCTTTTAAATTTACTGCCCATTTCCGAAAAAAAATGAAATTTTTATCTCGACTAAAATCAAGGGGAATGCGTGCAGAGATCGTTCCGTTGAAATATGCAGTTAAGATGGGTACCATTTTGAATTGCTTGCATAACTGGTAAATTAAATTAGACAGAATTATTAGATGGCAGTAAAAGATTTTATATAAAATGTATTTACGAGTATTTTCCCATTTCTGACCTGTCCTTGTAAGGATCATATTCCACAAACACATATTTCCAGGGAAAATACGTATTTTGCAAAGAAGAGTAATTGGCTAATGTTATGCTGATTTTATAATACGAGGCTCAACATATTTTACGAAATACTAATTTAATTAAGATGACCGGATTGGTATTAAAATTTTAAACAAAAATAGTGATTTCGTGGGACAGGTATGATAAATGTAGAATGAGTGGAATTTATGACATATCTTATCGAAAATTAGGCTGTAGTTGATGAAGCTTTGTAGCCAATTCATTTATCCTTTTGTTTGAAATATGCAAAATTTCGAATTTTACTGTATTTTTTAAAAATCTAAACAGTTTTAAATCCTGGTTTTCAAAAATATATCTCATAGGTCAAAATTAAAGCTTAGAATTTCTGTCATTAATCATAGAGAATTGAACCTCATTCCTCCACTACCTGAGACGGGATCAAGGCTCTTCATCAGAAGCGTACACTTAATTTATCGTTGTTTACGTGATGGATCTCGCTTCTTCAAACTTATTATTCCGAAACTCAAAATTAGGTGACTCCTGGCGCTACCACGAACCATTAAACATTGGCCTCAAGAGTCACTATCGTCAACTAATCGAAGAAGGAATATCTTGTAATGAATAGCGATAACGGCAAAACTCAAATTCATCCAATTTAAGTGATCTCGGGAAATCATCGAGACTTGAAGGTAATTAGACATGCCTATGCCAAAAATGGTTAATCATCCATCAAGGACAGTCTTAGCAGAATTTGGGCAAGGATGCATCATTAAGTGTTTACAAATTTTATACGCTGAGGACCAGCTAATAACAGATTGGAAATGATGTCAGTGGAATTGCGAGGACGGTGAAATAATTGATAAGCTAGGTTTACAAATTAATGAAACAGTTGCCAAAGTGAGAGAGAAACGAGGTTAATTATGAAATTATTATATTATGTTATGAATGGTATATTATAGTTAAACTTGTACAGATTGTGTTATTAAAGAAGATGAGCAAAGAAGTAGGGACGTTGAAAGAAAAATGCCATTAGTTAAAGAAGCTTTTACAAAGAGGAGGGATTAGATGATGAGCACCTAAGTAAAAATGTACAGAAGAGTGAGATGGAAATTTCAATATTGAGTGTAGTTTTGAGAAGGGCACGAAAACTTGATCGGTTAAAGCAAAAGGTTGAAAGATTTTGAGATCTGAGTGTAAAGGAGAATGGTAAAAATAAAATGTGCATAAGAGAAAATATATAAAGAGTTACTAGCCATATTATATGACAAGTGAAAGTTGTTGGGAGACATTCGAACCCATGGTAATTGAATACAGGGGACAATGAAAGGAAATGACATTTTAACATCTCTTATAGATAGACATAGGAAAGGTTTGTATATAGAAAATTGTGAGCTATTTTGTACCTAAATATTCCATTAAAAGTAATTAAAGAATGGTGTCACAGTATGAGTATCACAGAAGGATTTAGAGTTTCTTATGGATAATTTTTTCTAAATGAATTCCTTTTCGTGCCATATAACTTTCCGGTCACAATTAATAGGTTTCGTTCACCTGCTTTCCAAATATGCAGTGTCTGCACTTAGTCGCAAATTTCATTTATTAACTTTACGATCACATACACAAAAAGCAGTAATAATAAATAAAAAGAATATTCCCCCAAACCTATGATAATTTCATTATAATTTGAATTACTTCATTCACATGAACTCCGAAAATCTTCCTTTTACTATTACCTGTCATCAAAGCATCGCGAACAGTACCAAATACAGACTATTTTTGTAATTATTTGCTAATTTCTACAGACACTAACAGAAAAAAAGGAATTTATACATCTGTCAGTAGTAATTCTTTTCACTCGCATACGCGTCTCACTCCCCTTCATAGGACAGTAGCTAAAAGATTTATCGCTAAGCGGTCGTTTCCAGTCACCGGTGGGACTCACCAGACGTGCGATGAAAATCCGGGCTGTGGGGTTATAGGGCAGAGAGTTTGCAGGCACCAAATTTGACCATCCCAGCTTTTTCCTTTCCAGATACTAGGATACAACCCCTCCCCCAACCGCCCTAGCTCCACCGGTGGCGATTCCCGAAACAGAATGAACGTTAGCGCGGATGGCCCCAACCAGCAAAGATCCCGGTGATTCCCGAAGTTCGATTTAAGCCCTTCACCTCTATTCCCCCTCCGGCTTCCACCTACCTAACCCACCGTGGTTGCCGGGTCAATGGAGGAGTGGAGGAAAGAACAGATGCGAGTCACGCAAAGAATTAACGAGTCCCCCCGCTATACAGCTGACATCACCTATCCGGGCGTGGGTGATCGTGGACCTATTGTGTCCATTGGCATTTGGGAAAGAGCGATATCCCTTCGGCACATGGCCTAATAAAAATGGAAACGTGGCAGGGAAGGAATGTGTATTGAATTCCTCTGTCCATGTTCTCGTGGATTAAAAAAACTTAAAACCTGAAATTATTTTCATTCTTCACTGGATCGTCTTTTAATCCGGGATTAAGTTCTCAACCGTCCGTTAACCATCCAATGGAGTTTATGCCAAAACATCTGGCTAAAAGAAATTTCCACACCGCATCTTATGAAAAATGATGCATTTTGTTTTCTGAATATTAAATTTATTACAAAATATGAAATGATCCAGAAATATTAAGTTTTCTAATGCGGAAATATTCTAATATTGAAAAATTTGTAAAATTCTGAAAGATGGGGAAGAAGTAGATTTAATGGCGGGGTGGTGTTCCTTGACTCATTAAAATATCAACAAACATAACAATTAACATAGTGTTGATAATATATCTAATACTAATGTTTACATAATTGTATAAAAATATATAATTATTTCTTTATAAATCCTTACATAGCGGAGTCAATTATATAAATAAATTGAACATTGGAAAATATTGACAAACTGCCTATTTTTCAAGCATTACGCTGAGATTAGTGGATATTTTTATGACCGAATACGAACAGGAATTTTGCCAAAAGTAAAAATATCATAACAAAATTTACCACTCAGGACCAACACGACCTATCAATGACACATTTTAAGCCATGAGCATTAATGAAACCTCAGGGAAAAAACTTTCTTGCCTTAGTTCCTATATAATTAAGGTATGAGACGTTTCTCCACTTGCTGATTCCATCCTATGTTTTATGCTAATGCTTCGGATGGATGCATTTCCTCTGAAGAGGATAAAATACAACGAAGCAACTTAAATTTAAAACCCTGACATATAACTTGTTATAACACGATTATAAACGATTATTTATTCGACACTATTTACGAAGGTGGTCAGAAAGGTTTCCGACTCAACAAAGACAAACGACATTTTTTCTGAAATTTTGTGAGGGGGAAACTTTTTTAGACCACCCATGTACGTGCTTTAATATAAGGCTACAATTATTAATAGTCAAATACATGCAATAACAATCTTGAGCAAATAATGCATGCAAAGTTACACTCATTCCTTCAGTGTATTCTACCAAATGAGGAAGGTTTTCAAATATAGTACTCCCCTTTTTATTTATTTTATCCACCCATTACGAGAACTTCCTCATGTTTCCTTAAATTATTTTCTTCCTAATTTCTACTCAGTATATACCAAACTTCATTCTCTTCATATCTTCAGATCTCTATTTTTCTCTACCTTGATTAACCAACATTCTCGGTCTCACTTTAAATTCAAAATCAGTGACGATATTGGGAAAAGCTAGTAATTTATTCAGTATATATTCCCTTAGAAAATATTTAATATATGTATTTATTTTATTAGTATAATTCATCTTTTTGCTGCCGTATAGTCTGTGTATATCATAACTCTACCTTAGCCAGTAGAAAAGAAGTAATAATAAGAATAATGTGCAATGAATGAATCCCATCATTCATGTGGCTTTGAATTTTACTCTTTATCTGTTCACACCACGCGAGAGTTCATAATTAAATAATACTCACTAAAATCTGCTTTTAGCATCTATTAGTATCTTTTTCATAATTTATAACGAAGTAAAATCTATATTATTTTTTGTTTTCATACCTTGATTGAAAGGAATTAAACTTATTAGGCGTAAGCAGTAATATACATTCATTATATGCATTCAACTATAGGGGGTTTCACAAAGCACAGTTCATTTAAATTTTCAAAAGCCTATTGACAACTATGGCAATCTAAGGCACAAAAGCGTCATAGTCATAATTATAATATTTTTTAATTTATTTTATAAGGTAATCTACCGGTTAAGGTTGGTTTTTGGATGGACATAATTACTAATTAAATTATTTGTGACCCCTGGCAAAAAACAACATCCTTCCTCCCTTCATCCCGTCCAACATCCCTATCCTGTTCCTTCCCTTTCCTCTTTTGCCCAACATTCTCCCTTCCATCACTGTCTTCAACATTCCACTGCCGGTCTATACCCCATTCATCCACTTATCCTGCCTCCATAGGATTTCTCCCAACAAACCCCTATTCTCGCCCACCATACCAAGTACTTCCTCATTTGTTTTCTTCTCTGTCCATTTCACCTTCTTCATTCTTCTCCACACCCACATTTCAAAAGCCTCCAGGCTACGTGTATCCTCCTGCTTCAATGACCACGTTTCCGCGCCGTAAATAGCTACGCTCCATATCAAAGTTTTTACGAGTATTTTCTTAACATCCTTATTAACGTCCCCGTCATCAACACCCTCCTCCTTGTGAAATCCTCTTTGCCTAGCGCAATTCTTCTCCTTACGTCCCTACTACTTTGACCGTGTTGGTCCAAAATACTTCCGAGATACGTAAACTGTTCTACCTGCTCTAGTTTTTGCCCTCCTATTTTAATATTAAGCTTAGCCTTTTTCTTTCTAGAAAATCGTATAACCTTTGTTTTATTAACATTGATTCTCATCCTATACCTGTAGCACTGAATTTTCAATTTACTAATCAATGCTTACAGCCCCTTGGCTGACTGAGAAACTAAAGCTTGGTCATCAGCGAACCTAAATGATTTTACGTATTCCCCGCCCACTTTCATTCCTACCTCCAGTCCTTCCCATGCCTCTTTAATCATTTCCTCTGCATACAGGTTGAACAGCACGGTGATAATGGGCAACCCTGCCTTACATCTCTTCCTAACACTGCCCAACCCGACTCCCCGTTCCCCACTCGTACCTGAGCAGTCTGAGACATGTACAGGTTGCGGATTAGCCTCCTTTCCCTCCAATCTATTGCTATTTTCTGCAATATACTCATTAGTTTTTCCCAATTCACTCTATCAAACGCTTTTTCGAAATCTACGAAACAGGTAAATACCTCCTGGTTGTGTTCTATATTCCTCTCGATTAATAATCTCATTACTGCAATGGCATCACGCGTACCTCTCCCCTTCCTAAACCCAAACTGATCATCCCCTAAGTAATCATTTTCCCTACTCTCTATGCTTTTGTTTATTATCCTGAGAACAACTTAAGCTGCGTGGGATATCAAACTTATTGTCCTATAGTCCTCACATGACGTAGCCTTTACCTTTTTCGAATAGGAACTAAAACTGATCTCACAAAGTCTTCGGCCAGATTCCTTCCTCATAAATACTACGGATCAGCCCATATAGCCTCTTCCTCCCACATTTTCCTAAGCCTTTTAAAAGTTCTTCGGGAATGTTATCCACCCCCACGGCCTTATTTAGTTTCATCACCCTTAATGCCCTTTCTATCTCATTGTCGAGTATGCCTGGATCTAAGCTACGAGGGTCATCCGGAAAGTAGTACCGTTCGTGCCGCATGAAGTGCTGACGACGCGAGTAGCCGCTGGACGAGGTCAGATAGCTTCAGTGGCTTGTCTGCCTTCTCTGAGCCAAGTTGCGTGACGCTAGCATTGCCTGTGTTGTTTCTGTGATTGTTTACAATGTTTAAAAAAATTGAGAACGCCGCCAGTTGTGAAGTGAGGGCAGTGATTAAATTCCTCAATGCAAGAAACGTTCGCCCATGTGATATTCATCGCCAATTAAAGGAGGTGTATGGAGACAATGTAATGGACGAGTCGTCTCTTCGGCGGTGGTGTCGCAACTTCAACATGGGGAGGGGGAACACACACGACGATGAGCGTTCGGAGAGACCGTCTGTCATTACAGACCAACTGGTGAGCTCAGTTGACGAATTCGTGAGGAACGATCGGCGCGTCACAATTGATGACATCTGTGAGCATTTTCCCAATGTTTCTCGAACAATTGTTCATGAAATTGTTAAACACCATCTGCATTATGCAGAAATTTGTGCAAGATGGGTCCCTCGCGTATCTCAATGAGCTGGCGGCGAAGGACTATGCAGCAGGAATACAGAAACTTGTCACACGTTATGACAAATGCCTTAATTTGCTTGGAGATTATGTTGAGAAGTAGTTTAAAGTATCCTCTTTCAAATAAAATTTTTTATGTTTGTTAATATTTACTTTTGTCTTTTTATTTCACGAACGGGTACTACTTTCCGGATGACCCTCGTATCTTCCTCTACGTCATGTTCCTTTTCAATGTCTAACTTTGTCGGGCAAAGCTCTTTACTATACAGTTCTTCTATATATTCCTTCTATCTCTCTTGGATCTTTCCTGTGTCAACTATTAACTTACCCGCCTTATCTCTAACTGTTAGCATAGAACTCCCTTTCTTACTTCATGATAAAGATTTAACTTTGCTGTACAGCACACCGATTTCACCCTTCCTTTGCAGACTTTCCATATCCTAGCACTGCGTCTTCCACCATGCTTCTTTTGCTCTATTTGTAGCCAGCCTAAATTTATTGTTTAATTCTTTGTACTTCATTTTGCCTAATTCTGTATTTACATTCTTCCATTTTTGCCGCTCATCCATCTTTGTAATCATCTCATCCGTGATCCATGGTTTCCTAGTCCTTTTAGCGTTAACGGTTCCAAAATTATAATATTATTATCGGTAATTAACCGGTAATGGTATACTTGGGCAAAGGCTAAATAGATATCTAAATAATTATTTACCTATATTATATTATACAATGGGATGGGGATTCACTTGTTTTGTTAAAGAGATTTGTGTTTTGAAGTCTGGTTTTATGTACTATCTTTTGCAATTATTTGGGACTTGTGTGCCACCTGACAATGTCTATTAGCACATGTGTATTTTTAATAATAATAATAATTTATATTCATTATATCATTACGTACACACACACACACACACACACACACACATATATATATATATATATATATATATATATATATATATATATGTAGTTATTTAATTACCTATCTGTGCATACACTGACGCACTCATTTTGAGTGATGGAGGAGAACGTGGTGAATAATATGAGTGAGAATAGGAAGTAGGGAGTAATAGGTGTATCCTAGAGTTAACGTGATTGAGTGAACAGAAATGATAACCAGAGAGATGAAGTGGAAAGGATTTTTTTCTGCCAATTAAACATTGTATTTCAGTTGAAACTTTTTTAGTTGAACAATTTTAAAATAGCTGTATTCGTGCAACTCAGTGCATTCTTCTATATTTAATTGAAATGTTTTCTTAATAATAGAATTATAAGAGCAGATTATCTACTATATGACCGATTCGTTGAGGAGGGAGCGATGCTGATTCACTCACTGGATTGGAGTTTCGGATTCCGCAGTAGCTGACATTGGCCGTGAATTATCTCAACTTGTTATATTTCTTTTGGACTATGTTTGAGATACATGTAGTTCATTTGAACAGTTACTTCAATGTAAATTCAAATACTATTTCTTGAAATACTCTTTTACTAATGTTATATGACTAATCATCGTATAACGTTAGATTTATTCATGAAGAAAGAATAATTGTATAACATTTCTCATTTTAAAATAACATCCTTCTTATCACGTTTTCAGGTATGTACCCTGACGCATGATAGCGACTGGATTGTAGGATCAACAATTTTGTACTATCATTCCAATACAATGACAGATATGTATGGGGTTTAAACTGATTTCTAAAGTGAGTACTTTATTTTTATTTATTTTTTTATTGTCCGTCCGTTTTTATGGTTATTTTTTTCCTGTCAATGCTTAACATAAAACAAAGATCCAGCTAAAAGGGTGATCTTGAGTCATATCGAAATTAAGCTACATGTGAGGGATTGCAACGTATCCAGGATAGTAATTTTTCTCGGAGATGAATTCCATTTCAATCACCCTACTCTAATACTAATGAGGTATTTCTGATGTTATATGGATTCGTTGTGAACACTCCATAGTGCCACATTTAACTACTTCCAATTTGAACATACTGCTGCTCGCGGCTCGTTGATTTTATTTTCCCTTCACCAGAATAGTCGACTAAGAGAATTATGTTTTCTATCTCGTCGTAGATTCATGGTATCCCTTCCCACGGGACGACTGTATACTTTTTGGCTTCAGACACGTTTCAGTTCGCTGGTTCCTTCCCACAGGGATAACGACCTGTTATATATCTAGAGAGAGCGCACACTGAACTGGAGGGCAAATAAATTGACCGATTGGGGGTAGTTTTTTTAGTTCGATCATACGAAAATGAAACCAAGGGTCGAAGTAATTCCGGATATTTTTTGCATCGCTTCAGTGGTAAGCTCACTGGTAAAAACATTTGGAGGGACTTAGTCATAAATCACAAATTTAAGGAATTCCTCTCTAGTAGCTTTTCTCTGCTTGATGTAGGCATATGATGAGGTCCCAAATTAAGTTTATTTTTATAAAATAGGCCAAATAGCCAACATTTATTTCTCCGTTGAAGATCTTCTAGGCACGATAGATTAGTCAGGGACAAAGGAGAAGGGAAATTCGAATTGAAGACCCCGCGAGGAAGGCCAAGATACAAGGATATTGGACAAATGAGGGACGTAAAATTGAGTCTGGCTAAAAACAGGAGAGCTATCAGATAATAAGGAAATTAACACTGAATAGAGAGAATGAAGTCTTGCAGTAAATCAATATTAGGACTGAAATGCTGATGATTATGACACATTCGTTTGATTTTACCAGCCGTTTTTGAGGAATCATATTTAGAATTATGTACAATTTATACCAAATCCTGATGGTCTTCCAAAAGAAATGTGTACATTTGGAATAATGTCAAATCAATGGGGTTAAATGCACACATTTTTTACTAAATAACTTAGCGCTTCCACTTTCTGCACAAAATGTAAAATATTTCTTTTTCTTACATTTCCACGGCGAATTACTTGGCATCCTCCCATGTAATAAACACGGTGATGTCATTTAACTTCACGTTGGTGGATTTGTATTTACTTTATGTTTGGTACTAATATCATTTAGTGTCACTAATGGAGGTAGATGGAGAAAAACATTTAAGTAGGGAGGCAGTTCTTACCAAACTAGTCCAATTGTTAACTTAAACGTTAATTTGTTGACTTAAGTTGAAAATAAACTCGGTAGCGCTAAATTAAACTCGATAAAAGTTAGTATGTCAGAACATTTAATATATAAAAAAATTCCCTTCATAACAGACGAAAGATACAATGACAATAAAGTCCAAAGGACACCCAAGGGAATAGAGCAAATCAGGCTCGCTAAGCAGAGGCAAATTGAAAATTAAAAACGGTGAAATTTAATAGAAGAGGTTTAATAATTAGAGATTCAAATAAAAGCTAGATTTAGGAACAATTGTTTTCGAAAAGTTTTGAAATGCAACTTATACTTTAAATTTTTTCTATAATAAAAATTTTCCTCGTCAAATTAACCGATGCGATTGAAAATGCATTTTCAATGTAAAAATTGTAAAAATGTATTTTCCTTTACTTTGATAATGCTTAGCAGCAATTGAATCGTAATAAAGATAGCAGTTTCATTTCAATTTCAAACAAAATTAGTCATTCAAATATAAAGCTTAAAAGAATATTTAATAAAATATTTTTATCATTCTAATTTTGTCAATTAGGTAGTCTCGCTAATTTTCTGAAATTTCAATTGAATATGCGTCAAAGAGAAATAAAAGTTACGGCAAAAACCATTTCTAATGAAAAATTCCAAGAAACTGCGGGATAAGTATGCCGCAGCAGTAACTTTTAACGGAGCCATCCGCTACTATGCATTTCACTGGAATAATTTCAGAGGGTAAAATTCATGCGCCTTGACCGAGATCGGGACCGGGATCTCGGTCCACGTGAATTATTTTTACACTCTGAAATTGTCGTATTTCTAATAAGCTTCTAGTTCAGTTATAAGAGCATATTTATCCATGGCAGTCTACTATTTCAGATATATTTTTGATTGGCCGGGACTAGCTACATTTTAAAGCCCTGGATAACAAGAACATAACATCCTTCCTCGGAGCTGAATACTTTCTTCCATCCTTCATTCCGAGCGATAGGGCTATCGATTTGCATCCCATACTTTTCTTACCAAACGCTCTTCCCTATGTGGTAGTCTTCAACATTCTATCGCTAGTAATAATGAAATGCTTTCCCCCAACATTCCTTCCTCTTTTGGATTTCTGCCAACAACCTTATTTCCTCGCTCATTACATCTAGTACTCCCCTGATCGTTTTAATTTCCGTCCAATTTACCTATTTCATTCTTCAACACCATATCTCAAAACCCACCAAAATACACCCATCATACTTCCAGTGCTAAGATTATCATATTTTTTGGCCTCCTATTTTCACGCTTAACTAAACCGTTCTTCTACTAGAAAAATCCTTTTGACTTAAATCCTATAACCTTTGATTTTTCACAATAAAGCAATAATACATTCTTTATTTCGTACAACAATGATTGTAATACTTTGGATGAATAAGTAATCAAAGCTGGAAGAGATTAATCGTGATATAATGAAAGCAAATTACTGGTGCTCAAAGGAAAAAAGGAACGAGTTAAAAGTTGGGAAAAATATATATTTTTAGCTTAAACTCAATTTTCTTGGGGGATTATTTCAACGCTAATACGTATTTGTATGGAAACATAATTCCTAAAATAAGAAGAATTTTAGGCTATTGAGTGATCACGTGAGCGTAAAGAACTGATTTTATGAAGTGTATTTTTCTTACAGAGAATTCCAGGGACTATTAATCCCTGGTCTGTTTATTTGTCAGTGCAAAGAAAAGCACCATCGTTTTCTTCTTATTTAAAAAAAATATAAAGTTTAAATACCAATTAATATCGCTTTACCTGATATTAATTGAACTTTTAAAGTCAAAGTAAAATAATTATATATTAAACACTTGGATTTTCTAATTTCATGATCAAATGACCTTTGAAGACACCTCGAGGATTATTAAATCAAACAATGGTAGAGGGCAATCTAAAGCCAGACCATCGATCATGAACAGCTAGCCATATGTAATGAGAATGACTGGTCATGACATACTTCTAGTAACTGATTATTATCAATTGAAATTTTATCAAATATACACTTTAGGCTAAAGGAAATGATAAATGAAATACCTCCTCTGTACGAGGCATAGTCTTAGCCGAGTTTCTTGTGTGAGGTCTTGAATTTATTAACGGTAACTTTATATCAAATTCTGCTTGAAAGAATCATATTATCTTGTGTAGAAATACTATATGTCTATAGTTATGTATACCTAAAAAATCCACTTCCTTCAGATGAAACTTCTTTATGATCCTTAACATAAAAATCTCTTTTGTTCTTACTCAACGACAACGACAGCCCTAATTTTTTTCTCCATGACAATATAATCAACAATCATCATTTCCACTAAAAAGTTATTAAAAACCCACGCTAACATAAACAGATAAGCGAGTTATGAAAAACATACTTAGGGTCTAAATCTAAATTTAATGTACATCAAGAAATCGTACTGCAGTCAAATGTTTTAGAAATCCTATTTGCCGCTCTTAAGTTATTTAATATCCTTTCAGTTGGAATTCGACCTTAGGCATTATTGCAGCAATTTCTATTTGGATTGACTATTACTTTAAAATGAATTGAAAATATTTCGATGGATGACTTTTAATTTCAATTTTAAACTCGACAATAAAGAAAAAATGAAAAATGTCGATTTTTTGTGAACAAAATAATGAGCACTATACGCCAAGATATGGACAGTTAAGAAAAAATGTGGATCCTCTAAGAAAATACCACCCATAATACTCAAAATGAACATCTCGCTTTTGAGTCGTTAAATGGCGCAAGGTTTATTAATAGTGGCTGCAAATGATGGGTGAACTTTACGACAAGTGCAGTAACTTCTGTTGCAGGAGGCGAAACGGAAGGGAGGAGAGGGAAGCCGTAGAAGATTTACCGTATCTCCCTACTTCTCGCGGCATCTCCGTTCATTCCAAGGGAAAGAAAGAGACGAGGGGTGAGAGGGTGGGATTCCCGAAAGGAAAACAGCATTCATGAGTACGAGAAAACACATGTACCATTCGACATTTAAAACTTTCAAGAAAAGCCGCGAGAAAAGGAAGAGTGGGATAGAGGATGCCTGGGGAGCAACGGAGAAGGAATAAAAATCTGTTTTCCCCAGCAAATGATAGCCCTAGTTTATGGCATTGCGGCGGCGGAAGGTTTACAAATAAGCGCTTGAGGTCAACTGCTCAGAAATAGCTTTCACTCTCAACAAGCCACGATTTTTTCTTCTCTCCTTTGCTTGATTCTGCGCAGAATTTGCTCCGTGAGTGTGGTCCACCAATGGAATTTCCACGAATTCGAGAGTCTTAGCTCTTCGTTCTTTAATTCAAACAAGTAGAATATGCATGGTTTCTGCGTAAGTCCCAAATTAGTGCCATGATATCAAGCATCATTAATATTTTTCTCTAGTTAATACGCATTCCTTAAATTAATCAATTATCAAAAAAACATATATATATATATATATACATATATATATACATATATATATATACACACACACATACATACACACATATACATATATATAAATATATGTATACATAAATACATATATAATGGGTGTAATGTAGACACACACGCACATAAAGGAAAAAATCTTCAGAACTGTTTCTTCAGAAAAAAACTTCAATCTGCCGATCTCTAACCACTTGAGCTATCGAGGAAACGTAATTTACACTGAAATCCGCGGGGGCTTTATGCAACCAAATGCCCCAATTCCGGAGTTTGTCTTTTACATTGTCCCAATCTCTTCTCCTTATATCTACTTCTATGGGAATGAATAATATGTATGTATATATATATATATATATATATATATATATATATATATATATATGTGTGTGTGTGTGTGTGTGTGTGTGTGTGTGTGTGTATGTATATAAACCATAAACACAGTAATCAACTCGAAGGTCGGTTTGGTAGGTGATGGTAGAGTTCACCCAGTACTAAGCCCGATCGCGTGTGAAATTCACACATCAGGGTAGGGGGGGCAGTTCCTTTCACTGTACATGGATATAACAGGCAATACATAACACATAGAGGACACTCATACTGTAGATTGTTTGAGATTTCGGCCTTTTCCGAGGACTTTTTCAAGTAAGACTGAAAATTCACCGAGAGAAACATGGAGTCTGGGGGAAAAGGTGTAGGGAATGCTGGGAGGGGAATCAAAGGTGGTGGTTAAGGGTGGGAATTTTAAAAGATCGGAAAGCTAGTATATATGTGGATTCTCGAGTTTTCGCCTCTATATTGGTGGCTGAATCGGGTAGGGATTCTAGGATGGTTAGGGAGAAACACTGGTCGAATGAAAGTTGTGGGAATTTGCGTGTAACGGGATAGGGAGAGATGAGAGTGAGGCAGAATTGTAAAAGTAGCGGTGATTGCTCATTCGAATGGACAAGGGGGTAATGCATTCGCCTATGTAAAATGAAGTGCATTTTTTGCATGGCAAAAGATAAATAATGTTTTTTGAGAGGCAATTAGCGTGGGAACGAGGTGAGGGGGTAATGAGGGGATGTGGGGAGAGGTGAGGAGATCTGATAAGTAGACATGTTTTACATCGGGAGCGGTTGCAAGTAAGGGAAATGTGAGGAAATTTGTCAGGGGGGGCGCCAAAGGGTTGGTGGATCTCAGAAGGTTTTTGAGATAGGTGGGTCGTCCGTATTTGAGAGAGGGACATAGGGGTCGAAAGGATGAGGTCGCGTCATTGTCGTGGAAAATAGGATACAGTTCTTTAAGAAAGATTTTCAGTCTGTTGCGTCCGGGGAAATAGCTGGTACAAAGGCTGAGTCCTGCGTCAGATGTGGGGTTGTTTTTATGTGGTGTGTATGGTGTAGATTGTGGAGGTATACTATATGTTGAGAGTGGCTGTGGTGTTTCAACAGTAGCTGTAGTAAGGCCATGTAAATCCCAGTACACGGTGATATGCAGCGAAAAAAATGATACCATCTAGAATGCGATGCTTTACATTTATAATATTTAATTAAATCTTAGCTGAAACCGGTTGAAGCCGGGTTACACCACTAATTCAATATATAGAAGCTTGCAATTAAATCACACATGTTCACAAGATTTTATTACTCATTAGCTTCTAGGTGAGGGATATTTAAATTTGCCATTTACTGCTCAAAACAATTCAACCTTGGTTTCACGACACGTGTTTTCATCACTGTGTTCCATCTAACATGAAAAAGCCTCAGTTGGCATTTCCTTGCAACATTCTCCATCTAACATCATCAGAAATCAGGAACAAAATCGAGTTAAGACAAATCTAAAAAGAAATCCAATCTAGCTTACATTCCCTAATATAGTATTCCACCTTTTCTTATTTATTTCTCACGTATTACTAACGGCATTATAACCATTAATCAATATCATTTTTTAAAAGATTTAAATGAAGTGTTAAAAGTACAACTTTCTGGTTCTGTATTCAGAAGTACTAATTTGTATTATTGAATGCCCATAATAGTTTATGGTGTATTATCTTTCCATAACTAGGGCTTCCATTTTCCTTCCCGTCTATTTTATTTTCCCCATTCTTTCACACCCAAATTTGAAAAGGCTCAGAACAACGCATCCCTTCCCTGCAATAAAAGCGAATGACGTCTACCAGGTATTCAGAAAGGTGTATACATTAAAATACTCACCGAAACTTTTGGATGGCTCGATTCAGGATTGCCATAATTATTACTAATTTAAAAAGTTGACATAGCAAGGTAATTAGTAATAGAATGTGTTATATTTTATTTTTCTGTGTAATTTTTCTGGCGCATAAAAATATCACTCACTGTCATAATATAACACATTATATGAATAAAAAAAGTCATCACTGGCATGTATTTCTATTTACGTAGGGTCTCGGTAGCAACTTCAAAAATAAATTCGCAAATTCGCACTTAGCTGAAAGGATGGTTATGGATATCTCACTATAGCGGTCAGAAAACAGTTTCACTGGGACGGAAAAAATGAGCCATTTATAAAAGTTTCAAGAGTCAATCTATGCTGAGCGTTAATCGGACGACAGCTCTGTCTTTCCCATGCCATTATGGAATAATAAAATTCACCAGAATAAATAATGACACTTAGAGAGCCGTTCTGGAAAATTTCATCATTTTTTTTCATCCTCAGCTGTTCTTTACAAATATATAAACCATGAAATTCTGCCACCACTAATCAATTCGTATTTTCATCTGTATGCATTCGTATTCGTAATTGTATGGAAGAAGGAAAAGTATCGTGAAATAGTTCAATGTTCCCTTTTCTATCTACGTAAATGTGAGGAGAATATGAATATTGAGAGACCTACATTTCCACCTTTGAAGAATGCTTTCGGGAGTTTACACAAAAAATAAATTTGCAATTCGGTCGATCATAAATGCAGAATTCGTGAACAAATATTTAATTTACCGACATAATTAACCTAACGAGAATATTGCAAGGCCTTGAACTACAATCTTTCGTTAAATAAAGTTAATGAGAAGTCTCAAGGGAGAAAAATTGTTTTAGTGTGTATAAATACTTGAAGGCGAATCATAATAATAACCATGACAAAGAAAATAAACGGTTAATTCTCAGAAAGTCATATTTATTCGTTATACAAAAGGGCATATACCTTCCCTTTCTTTTCTAAATATAGAGCTGCGTCTTACAGAATAGTTTTCATTCCAATGAATTTACTATCAACAAAATAGAAAAATAGCTGTTTATGCATAATTATTTTCGGATGATTAACTATCGCATGAATTAACTTTGTCTATGTGGAGGTTTTATCAGTAAGTATAATCAAAAGCACCTTGGTACCTGTAGATACCGACTATCAGCGTATGATATGAAAATTGAATCGGAACTTTCACCTTGTAAACAGGAAATCATGGCCTTCGATGCATTTTTAACGATTTTTGTTCCAACAAGCCAAGTTCAACTCGCACATTTCGGGACTCCACGAATAATTCAAGGCTTTTTGAGCAGAATATAAACTTACTATTCCATCCTTTCTACCACATAATTTGTGGAGTTATCGAATAATGTTTCACATTACTTTTATTTTGCCTGTATACTTATGACTAATTCCTATTTTAGATGTTAAGGGATCTTCAATCTAACATGTATCTAATATTACAGCTAAAAAGTTCAAATTAATTATAATAACCCACATGGAAATATTTGATTAAAGGAAATATTTAATTTCCGATGATCATATGGTATTTGGAGTTGTACCTCTGATAGCGCGGACTCAAAAACAGTCTACACATTCCTACTCTTTTGAATTGCTAATTTTACCATGCAATGACTAACCCTCTTCACCCTTTGTACAGCCGAAATTGATATATTCACTCCGACATCCGCTTCATATCTCTATTCGATTTTCTGCTAGCTTCTTTAATTATGCACATAAAAATATACATAATTCCTTGATTTACGCAATAACAAGGTCAAGCTTCGGATGCCTCTTTTGGTGTACATTCATTCCACAGCAAAATAGACTTAAACTGATTTGAAATTTTAGCCAATTCCAAAGCGTCATTTGTTTTTTATCGCCGAATTTTAACCATTGGACAACACTTAGAACTTCTTTAAAAATCATTTTCTCTCAAAACAAAACCATTACAGGCAAGTTCTATATTCCAATGCAGATAAGACCTATGGTATGAAGTAAATATCGACCTTAATATAGATGGCCTTTATACAAGACATCCTAACTCGCCGTCATTCGCCGCAAACAGGACCCTCCCTTCCCTTATCCACCTCCGCAGTATACTGTAAGCTCCCCAGGCTCTCCCATACCATCATCCATTTCGAGTCTCCTCCTTCTTTCCGCTCTTATCGACAACTTAATACCTTCCGCCTGAATGAGCAGCTTTTACCTTGGGATAAGCATATTCGTAAAAGAAAACTTCCGTTCTTTTTAAAGAGAAATCTCGTCTTGCACAGCAAAGGCCTGCAGTGGTGGAGTGAGCTGAATTGGAGACGCCATCCCACCTTGAAGTTTCCCCGTAAATAAATCTCTCTCCCTGCTCAAAATCTCAACGCCACTAACACCCTTAGAAATCCATGGTTTATTAATGCAAGAGGAGTAAAACATATATCAAATCAACGTTGAAAAACGTCTGAATAAGCACGTTCCGTGAGTCTATTTCCAAGTCAATTATTACTAATTCAAGGCAAAAATACTTCATTGTTCATTTTTATCAAACGTATGAGACACTTCAAGGACTAAAGAAGATTTAATTATCATCTTTATGAGCGGTGGAATCAGCAAGTACAAATGGATAACTTTCAGGTTAAAATTTAAGTAAATTTTCGAATATATTATTTTATACCTAACATACATTAACCGATTCTTAAATTTACATGGAGAAATAATGACAGTTTCAAAATAAATATCGATATATTTCTAATTGGAGTGGATTAATGAAGTTGGACTACCAGCACAGACTTTATACCTCTATCAGTTGACTGAAACAGTAAACAGTTTTGTTTAATTGTAAATGACGTTAGACAAGGTAATATAAAGAAGACTAAGGGGAGTAAAAATTTAGTTTAAATACGTTCGACAATCAAATAAATTACTTTTACCAGAAGGACATGCTGAAAATACAATGTATTATTTTATTTTATTATTATATTATTTTATTCAAACTCAAACCAAATTTCAGGGTTTATAATTGTTAAATAGCTAATTTTGGACATGGCGACCGTATTGATGTGGCATTTTCTATGAGAAAGTCTCTTAGAGAGATATAGTATGTATTATAAATGAATCACTGTAATCGGACGTAACTTAGTCGTATTGCTTTACATTAGAAAAACACTCCCTTCGATTTGTGAAATTCTTTAATTTTAAACGACCCGAATTTCCACACATCGCAATTTATATAAATGGCGAATTTTAACTGTGCAGGTTTTTCAAATTTATTCAGGAATATTTTAAGGCGCTTTTAGGTCGAGTGCCTAAATGCGATGATGGTTGTTCAACGAATAATGCTTATAATGTATTTATTTGGATGATTCATTGTGAAAAAATGAAATTTTGTGTTGGCACCTTAACTTGCATTATATATGTGATGCAAGTTTAATTTATTAGATCTCAATATTACATCAATGTTGGTGAGTAGATGTTCTATGGTTACTCTATAATTAACACCCTCATACGTATATTATCTATTTCCATATTTAAGTTTAAAAACAAGATAATTATCCGTCACCGTACTTCGTTTCAACCTCGTAACTGACTAAGTAAAGAGTACTTATTACTCCTAAGAATTTAAAGGGTATTTCCCGTTTTCATCCTGAGTACTAAATTTAAAACGGGTTTTGAAAGTTTCACAATTACTTAAAAACTGCTCAATCTATTACCTTCCCTGTTGGAAATAATTTTGCTCCCATGAGTAAGGTTAAATGAATTACAAAAAACTGTGGGATATGCCGCGATAGTAACTATTTGACGTAGTCATCCGCTAATATTTATTACAATTCAACAATTGCAGAGTGTGAAAATCATTCACAAAAAGAAATCCCGGTCAAGGCGAATGATTTTTACCCTCTGCAATTGTTACATTGTAAAGTTAAATGAAAATTGTTTTCACTTACAATTACGAAACCGAACTGAACTTCAAGTTCAATTTCCCTGTCCTGACTGACATAACTATTTCTCATTGTACTACTGTTTGAACGCCGATGACTGATTCCCTGAAAACACTAATGCAAAGAATTATTTTATCGCTGTAGACGAGATAGCGAAATAGCGGAATGGGAGTTGAGTGATTCCAAATATGTTGAAGCAATAGAGTACTAATACTAATGGAGTACTTCAAGCTACATGACATAGGCACGCCTAATAAGAGGAATTCGAGGACCTTAAATTAAGAAAATATAAAGCTTGACGAGGGGAGAGGAAATATTGATATTTTAGGGTTGTTCAAAATGATGGAAGGAGAGCGAGGATTACCTTACGAAGAGTTAAAAATTATTTAAAGCGGAGAGGAAGAGCGGAAAGCGTAAATAATATTCAACAAAAAGGTAGAAAAGAGCGCAATAAAACTAGAGCCGGTGAGTGATTGAATTTCACTATCAAAGGAAACGCTGAACGAAAGACTGGTCATTATTCAGGCCTACATGCCAACAAGTAACCATAAGGAGGAGAAATTGAGTATGCGATCAAATAGAGGAAAAAATAGCGTGTGTCCCGGAAAGAAAACATTTGTAAAGTGATGGGGGACTAAGACCTGGGTTTGGGAAAACGGAGACGGCTTGGGAACAAGGAACGACCGCGGGGAGTTTTGCCGAGAAAACGACTCAATCATAACGAGCAGTAAGTATAAACAACACAACAGACGAAGGTTTACGTGGAAAAAAGGCAGGGACTCAGAGAGATATCAGTTCGTTTCATTATGAAAGGGCGCAGGTTTAGGAATGACGTAATTGATTAACACAGGTTCTTGGAAACTGATGCGGACTCAAGTCATAATTTAGTTCTAGCGAAACATAAGATCAGAATCAACAAATAAGAACGGTAGGGAAAAGGCGTGAGGAAGCATTTACCAGGACGTAAAGACGGAGTAATAGGTAGGGGAAATTTTACTAGTGGTAACCGGAAAACGGGAAAAGCAGAAGAAAGGTGAATTCAACTCAAAATGGAAATATTTAAAAAGAAACATAATGGAATAGATAAAATGAAAAGGATATTAAAACTATAGATTACTGATTCAGTATGAGGAAGAGAGATGAGATAAGAAACTGGAAAATGTTTACTCAAATTCAGATAGATAGAAAGAGTAAAATTAATTAATCAATAAACTGAGTCGGGAAAGTAATAGGGCTAATGAAATCGTGGTAAAGGACGCAATGCAATGACACAGAGAACTTACAATGAAATAAAATGAATGCGAGGGATCAAAGTTGATAGGAATGCAATGTAGAGAGGTTGAAATATCTAACTGGAACAAAAAATTGAAAATCCCTACACACCATATATGATTCGTAGGAAAAATCAGTAAATGGTCCAGGAAATATTCAAGAGAGATATAAAAATGCATAGAGCATCTTTTTAATAAGGGTATAAGATATTAAATAGGGATATAAGTTCAGATATAGAAAGAGGACATGACGGAGATAAGGAAATCCCTAATCCGGGTATATTTGACTGCGAGATAAAAAGGGCACTAAGGGAATTAAAATCAAATAAGGCAGCGGGGATATATAATATCTCCACAGAAACGCGTAAGGATTTAAATGAATTTGTTTAGGAAGTGAAGGTACCAGGAAGAGTGTTTATGGTTTAATACATGTATTTTTCACTTACGAAGGAGGGGTTTAGCCGCAATATTTCTTCATATAAGTGTTAGTTCCCATCAACACTGAATAAGCAAGGCAGCCGCATGTGATAATTATTCAGAAAATACCCTTCATTTTGAAGTTAATGCAGTTCTTAAAATCAGAAATGGAGAAGATGGAGAAGAGATCAACGTGATTACGATGTTAAAGATGATCAGTTTGGATTCCTAAAAGGGAGAAGCATGCGTGATGCCATAGTAGTCATGAGGTAACTAATTAGAAAGATTATTCATTGCAACCGGGATGTCATTATCTGTCCCGTAAATATTAAGAAGTAGTTTGGTAAAGAAAAGAGCGTAAAATTAATAAATTAATCACAGAAAATTGGAGAACATGGAGGGATAGGCGACTTAGCAGGATTATGGGTAAATGGAAATATAAAGTGGGAATCGAGAGAGTATAAAATGAAGTGGAATAAGATTATGGAAATAAAAGGCGAACAAGAGCTGTATGAATTTAAATGCAATATGTCAAACAACGTATTTTGTTATTATAATGTAATCAAGTGAAAATTGAGATAAAGACGGGAAGACGTATATGTATGCCGCTTCCCGATGGGAAGCGGCATACATATACGGCATTGTAAATGTCTGAGACTGCCCAGATGCATGCATCTGAAGGCAAGTCGGGATGGGCAGCGCTAAAGAGTGAAACATGGATTCCAATTAGTATACCGATTATTTTCAAAACATATAGAGAGGTAATGGTTATGGAGGCATGGGAAGGGGCGGAGGTAGGGGTTAGTAACCAAACGATCCAATTAGTAGGGATATCAGAATAAGAGTACCTTGGAAAAACCATAATGTTCAAGGAGGAAGCTAATGACAGGGCCACTAAGTAAGGAGATTAAAAAAAGAGACTGAAAACTTTGATATAGAGCGTGATTTCATGCGGCACGAAAACTTGGTCACTGAAGCAAGCTGATACAACGATTAGAGGCATTTGAGATTTGAATGTGAAGACGGATGGCTAAAATGAAATGAATGTAAAGGAAAACAAACGAGAATGCACTAGGTATTGTGAGGTAGGAGAGAGGATTGTTGAGAAAAATCCGGCAGTGGGAGGAAAGGTGAATGAAGGTATTTTGACTGACGATGGAATGCTGAAGACAGTGATGCAAAAGAAGTAGGAGGATGAAAAGGAGAAATTCTCTTACGCGGAATCAAGGAATGTCGAATGCATGCGGAATTGTAGAAAGGTTTATTTTAGTATGAAGTCAGATTATCTTTTGGGTGAGGCTGAGAATATAGAGGTGTTAAGCTTGTGTCCATCTAAAACCTAAGTAAACGGTAAACGATTAACAGGTTTTATTGCATACACGAAGTTTACCAGGCGTTTCTTTTCCTCTCAGCACTATTAGATGTTTGTCAATGTCAATTAAAAATGTAGCCTTCTCAAGTTTTTAGATTTTGACAAAAATAACCTTAATAAAACATAATTTCGGAAGCCGTGTCTTACCAATGAGAACGAGGGGAATTCACAAATTTTAAGATTTACCGTACGCGGCAATGGAAGTGTTTATTACTCAAATACATTAAATATTAAACCGAATCTTTAAATTTTAAAAAAATCTAGTCAGATATTAACATAAATTGTGGAATAAAAAAGAGAAAGCACACTGAATCTCCGTACACTTCTCGAGATGGCTAATATTTATAAAATGAAAATCCCCAAGATATATCAGACGACTTATCAATAATATAATATCATATAATTCAGTCTATATTGGCTCTAATCATTGACACTCCTTCCTAACTACTGGTTGCAACGTAAAAACTCTCTCACACCAAAGAAAAAACAAAATCCCTGATAAAATTGAAGTGAAAATCTGGGTCACCAATTTACTATAAAAGTAGTAAAATTTTGCCCAGAGCGAGGAAGAAAACGAATCTGTCGACATCACTCCCAAGACCACAACTTACCTCAGAATAATGTTACAAATGACTTACAGTTAATTTGTAATTTTCTAATAAACGTGATACTTCCGTGGTATTTACAAAGGGTAGCGTACATTGAACTTAAAACACGCCGATGCCTTTCAAGAATCCAACAAAAGTTTCATTCGCACAATAAAAATCTTTTTCTTTAAAATAACTATATCTAAAGAGTACACCACTAAAGTGAGTGCTAAAATATTCTAGAGCCTTAATTTATGTTTATCAACATATTACTATATTCTAATGATTTTGTTACTTGATTACTATTCATTAAATGAAACTATTTTAACAGAAAAGGGTTTTCATAGGTACTAATAATATAATTTCTGACCACTTTATTCCTTTTAATACAAGTTTCACAGTAAGACGTCACTAAAAGGAAATCCGAATTCACTAAAATTCCGAATGGCAATTTAATAACTGTCCACATATTTCTCAACACATAATTTTAACCTGCTCAGCAGACGTAATGATATTCCGTAAGCAGCTCTTGAGCCCGATGAAAACTCATTACATAATTTAACGTCGTTTATAGCCAAGCTATAACTTCGCCAAGGAGGAGGTCTAAGTCGGAAGAACGGCGGCGCTTGCAACTTCATCATATTTCCTTGTAAAGTATAGAAAAGAGTGACAACAGAAAACCAGCCCACTTGCTACGAATGGGATTGGCCTTTCATAAGGCTAAACGTGGCACATATTTCGTCGATATTTCAAAACTTGCAATAAACGGTACAGGATATGAAATTATTGGCATTCCAACACTATTCACCCTTTGAATTTCCCATTCAAGTAGGTGAAGGAACCATATTGGGCTCATTTTTATGTGCGTGGAATGCGTACGTTATTTTGTATCTTCATATGCCAAACACGTGGGAACGCCTTTCACTTATACGTCGCTTATTTGCACCTTAAAGGAATAAAATATCCAAATTGGAGCTAATCAAAAACCCTTTACATAAGTGGGTACAAGGAGAATTGTGATGGGTAGAGAGATTCATTCATTAATATGCTAAATAATTGGATATTCGTATAAACCATCCACGAAAAGCTTCTGTAAACAAGAATGAATCGAGTCGTCTCTTGTATAAAAGAAATGATCACTTTTCAATTACTTTGAATTCCAGCGACGAAATTATGCAGGAAGAATGACCACTCCCAGTCGCAACTCCAACGGATTTGAAAGTTACAAACATTGCAAAGAATGATAATGATTGCCTATTTACGCAATAAAAACTTTAAAAATACGAAATTTTTGGCTCTTAGATCAAAATATATTTCACAAATCACATAACTTTGTTATTATAATCATCATAAGAAAAAAAGATTATCCCAATTAACCGCCTTTGTACGAGTATCTCGGTGCGGCCTCCGTAGGCGCTTGAATTCATAAAACTCCAGAGGAACGTGAACATAAGATTTAAAACACCTACTGCTGGTGAAGAAAAAACTTTTCTAAGAATGAGGTCATTGCAACATCTCCCATCTTCCTCGGGATATTAACGTGAAAGGAAAGTGATAACGAATGCATTCATCACTGTGCCGATGACAGTAATGGGTGGAAAGGCGTTTAATTCTGAGATCTTTCAACGCAGGGCTAGGTAAAAACGTTTATGGATGAGCGCAGGCGTTCGCTTTCCTCGAACCCCCTACCGCTGACCCAACTCCCGAACTTTTCCCCTGCCCTGCTCACCGGGTGACATCACGTATCCGCTCCAAATTTGCTTCCCATCCATTTATCATTCATCCCAGTTCCATTTCGCTCGACACCACTGATTCCCTCTCCCTTGCCCATCTTAAGAATTCTCTTTGACTTCTCTAATCCTCTCGGTCCAGTTTTATATTCTCCCCGCTCTGTCGTTTTATACTTGTAATCCAACGTCCTTTCATAAAACAAAAACTCCAGGCTTGCGAAAGAGTGCGCGTCGACGGTTAGTTCACCGCAATCATTAAGGACGATGGATATAATGTTTTACGGATTTGTATGTACGATCACGAAGCCATCAAAGGGACCTACGAATATAGAAAGGGTTATTTGGAAACCAAATTGCCTTTGACACAACGCCTTTTGTGATAATTCCGCTGATTGCTTTCATATAGGTCTGCGGTGACTCGTAAATCTGATTGAGGATTTGCTTCTTCTTTCACTCGCATGACCGAAGCAAACCTAGCATAAAGGATTTAATCAGCAAGCAAGTCCACTAGTTTGAAGTGCACCGAGGCTAATATAGCCCCAGGTTGACTCTTTAATAATCACATAAGATGTGTGACGGATATTGATTTCTGTCGGCGCCGAAAGTCAATTGATAGCCATCGTAAAGTTTTCACCTACCAAGATACAATTAAATAATGATTTGGGGAAATTACGTATAATATACCTCATTTTTGACATCACCGTCATAAATAGAACAAAATTTGATTGAATATCACGAGTACCATTCTGTATTTTTACAGACTTGCGTCAACCTACCAGGTTTCCCTTGATTGGATATCAATTTGTAAGTTATCTAAAAGACAAAGAGTTTGCGTCCAAATGAAAACCATATTTGGGAAATTGCTTCAAATAACTGCTGGAGATGCCGGGACAGTAACTTTTAACGAAGTCATTAGCTAATAATCAAGTAAATACATATGGGAAAGTTTCCGCGAATATCCTTCGCCACTATAAAGGTTTTCCACGTATCAAAAATGGACATCGAGATTAAAAGAAGGCTTAGTCTGTAATATAAAATTATCCTCGAAGACACACCGCCTACAACACCGTTTTAGAGAAAATGAAGTAACAATACCATGGAAAACCTAATAGGGAGAAGCTACTCCTTGCTGAAACAATTATTGTAACTGCTTGCATGGTAGAGATACATCAATACGGTATTTCAGCATACGTACGTATTATAACCATACGCATGTTGGCTATAATACGTACGTACCCTGATTCACAATCCCTCCCACTTATCGGTATTGATCGGTGTAAATGACGCTAGGTTGAAAAGAGCATAGTCAATCTGCATCAATTTGCTGATACATAAACACTGATATATTTTCTTACGGATGGCAAATCTAAATTTATGAATCTACTCGATAAATAATGAAATAAAAACTAAAGTAATTTTGTTTAGACTCACCTCGCCATTATGAGATAAAAAATACCCGGTTAAGAGTTTTCTGTACACTGCTAATTATAACTGAAAACTTATTTAAATATTTGCTGTCATTTCGCTACAAAGACATCTTTAATCTGAAAATTACTACCATTATTAATGGCTTTGCTCTTAAAAGAAGCCAAGTTTCAAAAGTGATGAGCTACACTTGGCTGCTCACGAAATTGTTGCCAAGTACCCATATCACAATGGTACGATATCCACTGAAACGATAATGTTTCGGTATAAGTAGATGTAATTACGAAAATAATTAAAATGCGCACTTACAGTAATGGCACACAACAGGGAGGAAAAAAAATATGAAATCACTTACCCTGAAGGTCTGTGTTGCCACCTTCAGAATGCAATGCTACGTATTTAAATTCTACCAACCTCATTTAATGGAATCCAAATAATTTATTCTCTCAAATTTATCAAATTAGGATTCTCTTCAAATTACTCACTCAATTATTATACTCTTTACTGAAGTAAACCGTCAAATAATCGTTTCAAAATTTATTAGAAATCAATAATTTCTTTAAAAATCAGGCCATGAAATAATTCTAATGCCATCATCATTTAAGAAACTTATTAAAAGTAGTTTTTGGCGATTCTAACAACTATTACTTCATTCTTTTTGTCTGGACTTTCTTTTATTTTCCTTATACTTTGCTCTTATTCACACACACTGCCAACCCTAAAAAAAAAACAATTTTATTCATCGCCTTCGAATACCTAACATTCTATGGCCTTTCACATCCCAATCCCACACCATTTCTTCATATTTCCTCCATTCGTTTTCCTGCATTCTTAGAATTTCCCCAGAGCCATCATATTTAAAATTATTTCCTCAGTCTTTCTCTCCCTCTCAGCTTTTCTCAATTCTTTTCCATTCACTTATGCAAAAGCATCTACGTATTCAACGCTCATCGTCATGCTTTAAAGACATGTTTCCGAACCACAGAACACACTATGCTCCATATCTATACCATTCTTTTCAACCCACTCGAAAATCTCATTACTCCTGACTTCTTGTGAGTAATCTTATATTTTATTTCTCCTTTTAATTTTACAAAGCACTAAGCACTGCTAAAGCTAATGTATGCTGTCTAACTATTGCGAGTGACCCTACTAATTTGTAATATATAATTACGAAAAGAAAGTTATCGTAAAATGATCAATGAAGACACTAATGCTTGAATCCCTTCAAACACGAAGAAATCATGCATGGTTAAGACTTTTAGAAAGGTTGAGACCCTGAAGTATACTTACAACATACACTTTGCGCACAAGGTAAATTGGCAGAGATCTGATCACCTAGACAAAGTAAGTGAAATAGGCTCCATGAAGGTAGGGCTCGTAATCTTTCTTCTCTCGCTTTCATTATGGTTGAAAGATGAATTACAGATTATCAGATAATTAATTACGAAAAACGCATTTTTAATCATCTCTTACCCCACAAAAACTAGTCATCGAATAATAAAGCCTCATGTCCAAACGCTCCCTGCATTTGAACCTGTAGAAAATGGTGTCATGCAGATCTATAAAGTTGGCAAAATGCATCCATACGGTGTACATGAAATCTGTAATCGACAGATTAGGCTAATTTAATGAGTATTTTCCAAAAAGACATTATTGGGATAGAAAACGGCTCAAATGAGTATAGGTAGACTTTTTGTATTTATATTGAATGAAAATTAGATTAAAAAACCATATATCTAGGTTGCATCCATGTAAATTCTCCAGGAACACATAAGACGCATTACAGATTTATCATTTCAATTTCGTCATCTACCCGACAAACATAGCCGCGAGCATTTATTCGTCAAATCCGTTTCCGAGTACTCGAGAGCAGTTCCTCGGCGAAAGGAGTTCTCTCTTGCTCGGAAATTTTCCCAATCCTTACAAGATCATGTTCCTTTACCCCTCCTCCTTTCTGCCCTCGGTCGAAAAGGGTTTATTCTCCCATGAACAGTCGAACAGAAGTGAAAGCAAAGTTGTCAGCCTCGCTGGGAAAAAGTACAAGTGAACGGAGAAGGAGTTTCAAACTTGAATTGGAGTCAAAAGTTTGGAATTGGAAGGGGGAGGGATGAGTCGATATAAGAAGGCTAATGGAAGGGTTCGGGGTAAAAGAAGTGTTGGGGGAAAAACTGAGCGAGTGATGAAGAGTGAAATGAGAGAGTCAACAAAGGGAATGAAGAAGGTAAGAGCAAGCTAACAAACTGTGAACATCAAAATTGCTCAAAATATTGTGGGAAATTAAAACATAAGACGAATGGTGAACTTGCAGGAGAATCGGACGGCAATAATGAGGGTAACCAGTGATGATCTGGATATTTAGTGAATGGCAGGGGTGTAAAATAGGGTGTACCCATCTACGCCACTTCATTTAAGTGATATGCTGGGTATTCTTATCAAGACTAATATAGGAAGAAAAACAGAAATGAGGGCGAGATGATTACTTGAGTTCTATTTGCTGATCTTCTTTGAATTTTACCATCCTAATACTTTTGTAACAACTTTTCTGATGGAAGTCAAATGCACGATGCGTCCAAATATAGCCCCACAAATACCAAATAATATCTTGATAAGTTTATGAAAGGCTATCCCTCCTGTGGCTGATTAAAAGACTTTCTTTTACGAACATTAGAGGGTCTTCCCCGAAAAAATATATATACATATATTTATAAATATAAATAACTATCATTATTAGGTAATCTACCGGTTAAGGTAGTATGTATATATATGTATACATGGGTCGCGGTAGTCCATGGGGTAGAGCGTTGGACTGCTGACCTGAGGGACCCGGGTTCGATACCGATATATTATATATATATATATATATATATATATATATATATATATATATATATATTATTAGGTAATCTACCAGTTAAGGTACGTTTTTAGATGGACATAGTTACTAATTAAATAATTTGTGACTCCTAGCAAAACACAACATCCTACTCTACATCAGGTCCCTCTTCATCTCTGAGTACTTTCTTCCTCCCTTCATCCCGTCCAACATCCCTATCTTGTTCCTTCCCTTTCCTCGTTTGCCTAACATTCTCCCCTCAATTACAGTCTTCACCATCCCACTACCGGTCAATACCCCCTTCATCCACCTTTCCTGCCTCCATAGGATTGCTCCCAACAAACCCCTCTCTTCGCCCACCATACCAAGTACTTCCTCATTTGTTTTCTTCTCTGTCCATTTCACCTTCCCCATTCTTCTTGACACCCATATTTCAAAAGCCTCCAGGCTACGTCTATCCTCCTGCTTCAATGACCACGTTTCCGCGCCGTACATGGCTACGCTCCATATTAAAGTTTTAACGAGTATTTTCTTAACATCCTTACTCAATGTCCCTGTAATCAACACCCTCCTCCTTGTGAAAGCCTCTTTGCTCAACGCCATTCTCCTCCTTACGTCCCTACTCCTTTGACCGTGTTGGTCCAAAACATTTCCTAGATACGTAAACTGTTCTACCTGCTCCATTTTTTGCCCTCTTATTTTAATGTTTAGCTTAGCCTTTTTCTTTCTAGAAAATCGCATAATCTTTGTTTTATTAACATTGATTCTCATCCTATACCTGTCTCACTGAATTTCCAATTCACTAAGCAATGCTTGCAAACTTGTCTGACTGACAAATTAAAGCTTAGTCATCAGCGAACCTTACTGATTTTACGAATTCCCCACCCACTTTCTTTCCGACCTCCAGTTCTTCCCATGTCTCTTTAATCATTTCCTCTGAATACAGGTTGAACAGCAACGGTGATAATGGGCAACCCTGCCTTACACCTCGTCCTAACACTCCCCATCCGGACTCCCCGTTCCCCACCCGCACCTGAGCAGTCTGAGACATGTACAGGTTGCGGATAAGCCTCCTTTCGCTCCAATCTATTCCTATTTTCTGCAATATACCCATTAGTTTTTCCCAATTCACTCTATCAAACGCTTTTTCGAAATCTACGAAACAGGCAAATACCTCCTGGTTGTGTTCTATATTCCTCTCGATTAATAATCTCATTACTGCAATGACATTCCCCTTCCTAAAACAAAACTGATCATCCCCAGTAATCATTTGTCCTACTCTCTATCCTTTTGTTTATTATCCTGAGAACAACTTTAGCCGCGTAGGATATCAAACTTATTGTCTTATAGTCCTTACATGATGTAGCCTTTACCTTTTTCGGAATATAGTAGGAACTAAAACTGATCTCACAAAGTCTTCCGGCCAGATTCCTTCCTCACAAATACTACGAATCAGCCCATATAGCCTCTTCCTACCACGTTTTCCTAAACATTTCAAAAGCCCGCGGGAATGTTATCCACCCCCACAGCCTTATTTAGTTTCATCTCCCTTCATCTACATCTACATCTACTTAATACCCCGCAAGCCGCCGCAAGGGCGTGTGGCGGGGGGTGTTAGGACACCACCCGTAATTTAGAAAAGAAAAAGAAAAAAAACCGCATGCAATAACCACAAAATCATATATCCACAAAAAAAAACATGGCATACATTGGCATACATGGCATACCAACACCTAATTGTTTGCTATGTCTCCCGTGAGCCAACTTTCCGTTCCAACTACTATGTCTGCGTTTGTACTGACAAAAATATGTTCAATATCCGATATTTTGCTTCTAATACTGCGGCAGTTTAATGTTATAATTTTAATTTGGCTAATAACTTCTTGTTTTTCGGTTTTATGTACGCTAACAAAACTGTTTTGAGACGATTCGTGGTTAACAGAGACAAAGGAATTACATTCACTTGCATTGCTATCTGTTATGTATTTAGAAGCACCAATTTTATTAAATTTACGTGGGTTATATGTTGTTTTAACGCAAGTATTTGTTTGTTCAATTTTTTTGGGGATTTGAGAGGCATAACCGGAACTGAATTGACAAAAAGCGGTGGATTCTACTTTATTTTTCCCAATATATGACCTACGTTCTTGCCTACCAGCTATGCAAAACCCTCGAAACGTGTTCGTGTAACCTACGCGCTACCAACTGCGATGCCTCGGCAGTATAATGGACCCCGGAGCGATCAAGGGGTACCCGACACGATGAGAGGACGGGCCTCAGATCAACGAAGTCCGCTCCGATTCCCCGGAAAAATCCCAGCAATCTCTGATTTAAACCCTCAATGCGGCTCCAAACGAGCCTTCCGCGGTCTACACGCGGCACAATACTACATATACTTAATTTAATTGGGACCTTCAACTCTGCCTCGACTCGTTTCACCTCCGAGTGCATCTCCTTAAAGGAGCGCAGGATCTCTTCAGATCCACGTTCCGAGGCGTCGTTTGTCCCGACATGAGCCACAATGCGTAGCTTGGAGCAGCCCGTATTACTGACGACCACCTTCACCGCCAGCGTCGCCTGGGGTACCCCGCCGCCTGGTATACACCACGACGACAAGAATCCAACGCCTCCCTCCTGTCTCAGGCCTCTCAGGACTCTGCGGCGCAGCGGATTCATTATACGCCGGACATTGGAACTACCTAATATAACGGTTCGCTCCCTCCCCGACCACTGATGCCTTAGCCTAGGCAGTGCCCTCGGAGTAGGGGTAGGGGCTGCAGGTACGGTGTTGCTGTCATCCGACAGCACCTGGTACCTGTTGGAGACGGGGATGGTATCTGCCTCCGCAGAGTCCAATCCTCGCCGCAGCGTTACCTTACCCTTGCCCCGAGAGACGACCCTTCAATCGTCCGACCTACGGACGTTAGACACTCCCTCGTTGAGAGATGGGACACGGGGTAGGTCTCTAATCGCCCAGCCACGTGTAGCATTCGGACGAATCCGTGCACCCCTATGGGCGTGGCGGGTTTTCGTATTCCCACCCTGAGCACCATCTCTCCTGAGGGCAGCCCTCCGGCCGGCGATCTCCGATCGAAGCTCCCGCACCATTCTCCCCAGCATGACGATACGGGCCCTTAAAGCCGCGCATTCGCCAGTGCCTTCGAGCATGGCAACAGGGGACCTAGACGAAGCCATCCTAATTTAACTGCCGAGTTCCCAACAAAAGCTAACCTGTATACACTATGCTAAAATTTCTAAAAGGGGTCCCTTAATGCCCTTTCTATCTCATCTTCTAGTATGCCTGGACCTAAGCTATCTTTGTCTACATCTAACTTTGTTGGTCGAAGTTCTTTACTATACAGTTCTTCTATATACTCCTTCCATCTCTCTTGGATCATTCCTGTGTCAACTATTACCTTACCTGCCTTTTCTCTAACTGTTAGCATAGATCTCCCTTTCTTACTTCCCGATAAAGATTTAACTTTGCTGTACAACGCGCCGATTTCACCCTTCCTCTGCAGACTCTCCATATCCTCACACTGCGTCTTCCACCATGCGTCTTTTGCTTTATTTGTTGCCCGCCTCAATTTATTGTTTAATTCTTTGTACTTCATTTTGCCTAACTCTGTATTGACATTCTTCCATTTTCATGCTCATTCACCGTTAAAGTTGCCGTTAAACCTGCAAAATTCTGAACAAGTGATGTGTAACCTTTCAAAACAGTCCGCAATGGCCAAATTTTTAGTAGTATCTAAAACCATCATATGAGATGAATGTACGATGGCGCCAAACACGCATTGGAAGCACTTTACCGGACATTGAAAGATCCGCGCAATGACTCGAGATGCTTTGGTGGTGCAATGATTTTACTGTCTGGCGATTTTCGCCAAACACTGCCAGTCATTCCAGGATCGACTGCTGCCGATGAAATAAACGCCGATCAAATTCCACAACTACTATTTTCCACTTGGATCCTCTTCTTCCGTGAATAATTTCCTGGGAGAATATTTTTCTCATGCCTCAAGAGTAAACCTCAGCAATGTTTCCATTCCCGAATGTTGATTAGACGTGAATCTCCAAGATTCCACGAGACATGACACGTAACTATTCCCACTTTGCACTCGCTCGTCTACCAAAACTCTTTACTAGATTGTCCCCTAGAGGGGCGTATCATTAAAGACATTAAGAGGAATTATAACACGTAGGCGGAAGGAGCAGGAGAGAGAGAAACTTCAATTTTTACTACTTAATCACCATTTGCTCTAACATTCCAGTCTGTCTTATTCTGAGAACTCCCGCCTTAACTTCTGCCAACTTCCGCCTACACGGACACCAACACTCCCTCCTTCATTCACAATGACTAGTTGACACACCTAATAACCCTAGAGGCAAGAGGAGGTGAGGTGGGGAATGGACGGGAGCGTTAATACATGCGCATACACACAGATCCCTTCTCAAAACACCCCGCTGAGTCAACAACCAAAAGGGCCCCTCCCTTTTACCACCCAGGTTTCCTACCTTTCCTCTTTAGCGCTCAATTGTTTTTCTCTCGACAGTATCCGGCCCTCATTTCCTTTGCTCATCCTCGTGTCTCCCGTCGACCAAATGTGAGCATTCTCGGTGTATCACTGCAACAACTCCCTCGGGATCTTAAAATATTTTATCTCCACCTCAAATAAATAGTGTATACTCAAATAAGAGTATTTTTTAATATACTTATAAGATGCACCTATATTGTAAAATCCAACTATTTCAATGAACTTATACTTATGAAATAAGTAAAAATGCAATTCGAGGAACGTATATGTTTGCTGTCACGAGCTCTTCTAAAGAAAAATGCTAATGAAATCAAATTTAATAATTTAAATTTGATGAATTCACGCATGGTATTCTTGCGATCATTTATTTATCAAGGGAAAGGCGCGTATTTAGATATATCGTTTATGAAGCATATTTATCATAATGTATCGGAGAATTCGTCGATAAAATGTGAATTCATGATATTTTCTCTAGTTTAAGAAGCAAACTCTTAATCCCATGCGGGATTAAGAGTTTGCTTCTTAAACTAGAGAAACACTGGTGCGGGCTCCCGTTTAAGTATAACTAGTTCTCTTTGTGACTAGGGGTTCTTCCATCCTTGATATTTTCCATTAACTATTAAGAAGTTAAATGAACGTACGATTTAAGGATTTACTCTGTAAAATGCATCGCTACTAGAAGGCAATAAAAAGTTATCTTGTTGGTCAACTCAATAAGTACTTATTATTACTACCTAAATGTAGGATACATGTAAATTTTTGATAAATTATTTAAACATCGTGTTAGGGCGAGTGTTATGACTCTTGTTAAACGTATCAGTTAGATATTAGTTATCATATAAGATAAGCCTTTAATTGGGACGGGATATCACATTTGCATCTATTGCGTGTATTTTATGACGCGCAAATGGCAAAAATAAACCTCCGGTACATATCCACTCATTCTTCGGTTTACAATAAACCTTTCCCAGCATAATTTGTACGACTGTGTGAAGCAATACCAACTCAAGAACATACCTTTTTACTATCATAAATAAACCATGTTCCCATCAGTTTATGTTCATACGTATTTCCTTTTATAGAGAAAACGATCATGCGTAATTCACGGTCATTTTACTATATCACTTTTTAGTGAGTAATATTTAACTGAAATACCACATTTTCATAGAGGCATCACAAAACTTCCGGAGCATACTTTAAACCAAAACTTTTCTTTTGATGAATTAGGAGAGGATTTTTGTAAAATTTTCGACATATACTTATCCTGAGGTCATGCCAAATTCATTTGTAGCTAGTTTCTAAGCGTTTGACGCGGAGATTTTTTCGTTACACTGCCGTCGCGTCAACGCGTTCAATAACACCTGCTTTGTGGTAATTATGTAAAAATGTGAATGAAAGGAGAAATTCTATCACAGACAGAAATGATTTGTACAAATAGAAACAACGCTGTGTTTATAAAATAAACCAAATTTCCTCTGAAATGTAAACATCAACATAAAATAAACTTTACCGACAAAAATCTGAAGCATTCAAAACTTCCTCTAACCAACATATAGGTAAATTTTGAATTACGATTATATTTACTGAATTCAGTAAATACATAAAATAATTATTCCACAAGAGGAATAATCAAAATATAATGGTAAAAACGACAATCATGATATAAAAGCACGAACAAATTTTTGTTTAGTTAACTAATGATAAAACTCGTCCCGATGTCACAAGAGACGATTGATCGGCTAAAAAGAGATTACCCGATTTTCGGATCTTCTGAATGTGCGATCCAAAGTAACACGACAACACCATATATATGTATATATATATAACATATATATAACATATATATATATATATATATATATATATATAACATATATATATATATAACATATATATATAACATATATATATATAACATATATATATATAACATATATATATATAACATATATATATATATAACATATATATATAACATATATATATAACATATATATATATATAACATATATATATATAACATATATATAACATATATATATATATATATATATATATATATATATATATATATATATATATATATATAATGTTCAGCTACAATGAATCTGAAAATATCGGTAATCACTAGACTAATCAAATCGTCCAGCTAACTGACGAACAGTATCACAACTTTCGTTACTACCATTCGGTCGGCGCCACCAGTGCCTGATGGTGAAACTGCTGCCACACACCATAGGTTCAGGGTAGCTTTTTATTAGCGGTCTATATATCTCGTTCCGAAACACCATTATTGTATTTTTTCTTTTAATCTGTGGTCGCCTCGTTCCGCAAAACAATTGACAAATTTTTTCTAAGCTGAAAAATTTTCGCCGGTCACGGGAACCAGCGACCTTCAGCTCCGCGGGCAGACTCGCTAACTTAAGTCTACCCCCGCCCTCCTATGGAGTTTGCATGAGAATTAAATATTGCCAGATTACCTCAGTTCGCTTTTGATTCCTATCCCGAAAAAGCATAAAGCCACTATATCTTAGAAATATAGGACACTCAGTTTAATGCTACATGGAAGAAAGAGAAAATGGATGCATAGAGATTGGCATAGGATCAGGGTCGCCCGTCATTGCAGGTATTCTTAGGTATCTATGCTTAGGAAATATTAAGAGTAATATGAAAAAAGTTGAAGCCGGGAATAGAATTTGACGATGAGATTGTTAAGTCAATTTTCAAATGATTAAGTAGTTGTGAATAAAACAGCCAAGGAGTTTCAGATATTATGAATATGTTACCATTAAATGCGAAATGAGTGAGATGACAGGTTATCACGAGAAAATAAAAATAATGAGATTCTCAAGTAGTAGAAAAGCTTTACCTTAAAGATCCAAGTAGGATAAAATAAACAGAACCATGTGCATCAGTACAAATATTTTATCACTATTTTATACTAAAATGGATAGCGTAGGGGTAGTATTAGGAGAAACATTAACTAAAAAGGGAAGAGAATGAGCTTAGGAAAAAGGATTTTTAGATATGAATAATGGATAATAGGGACCATCATGTGGACAGAGAGGATAAACGTCAAGGTCTTAAATAGTATGGGCAAAGTGAGGACGTTATTGAGGGAAATCAGAAATAAAAATGAGTAATTGGATGGAGGAGTTATTGAAAAGAAATATTATGATGAAGGCTACGGTAAAAGGAAGAATTTAATGGATATTGAGGTGTAGGATGAAAAAGAATGGACTTTAATATTGCATAAAGTCAGGAATTTTAAGAGGAAATAAGAAAGAAATGAAGTTTCTGCGATACTGAGAAATTAAGGCTCGATAGAAACCATCCAAAATTTATCATTAAAATAGATATAATACCTTGATTGATTGATATTTCTCCGCGATATAGAATATTATGTCGAATATTCTATATAATATTATGTCGAATATTCTATATAATATTATATAGAATATTATAGAAACGCCATTTTCCTCATCAGAAGGATCTATTAAAATGCATAGATTCTTAAACAAAAATTTTCCAAAGGCAACTTGGAACTCTTTTTTTTCACAGAGATGGAAAATCGTAAGTATATTAAAATAGTTTTTATAAGCTTCGTATTCCTTAATAAATTTATTGATTTTCTCCTGAAATATTTGGAATCCTTCTTAATTAATCATGTAACCTTTTCGAGGAGGAATCACGAGAAAGCTATGTATAAAAACCCCGTGATTATTTTTCCTTATTAATAAAATTTTCCTCGTAGAGATTTTGGCTTAGCTATCAGAACATCTACGGTTTCTACGCCTGAACGTAAAACAATAAAACGTAAAGTAGGAACCTGAAAGTTATGATAATAGTGCCAGAGAAATGTCACGTCAACTAATAATCGATACAGATTGTTTTAAATCCGATTGTACTTATTGTTTATATACAGATATATATTCATATGACAGTCCAAGGGAAAATATAGGCCTAAAGTATGTTTATCTTTCAGTGAATTTGCTTGTTTATCATGTCTTTGTGTTATTATTTTTATCTTGTTTTAATAACACTGTAACAAAAAAAATTTGGACCATAGCATGTTACTCGGTTCGAAAAATCTATTTGTATAGACATTAATCGTAAAGCCATTGTGCATCGATCTAACCCAGGGAAACTTATTTTCCACAAGAGCATAAACCGTCTCTCCCAATACCACTCATTTCTGCCTCTTTCTTGTGTATTCCGGGAGAAGAGCAGGAAACACCATAAATACAACGATGATGGAATAATAACCCAAACAGAGGGAAACACTGTAAAAATCAAGACTGTCAGATCGATTTTTACCACTCCGTTTAGTGCTCCTTCTTCGGCGCGGAAGGAATTTAAAATAGTAAGCAAGAATGTCGAATATCAAATATATCCTCGTTCCATTTTACGTCTCAGCTTTAGTGTACTCTATGACGGACTGGAACATTGGTTTCAAGCTCCTCAGCCTAAAATACCATAAGCATAGCCAAGGTATGTTAATGAAGGTAGCTGTTCGTTCACCGCGACCGATTTCCATGAAATCTATTTAGATAAATTTCCAATACTCCCATTTAGCTTAAAAGGTCATGCCCTGTACCTGCGCATTGGATAAACTCTCCATTGAGGTGTCTAACCGGCAGAAACAAAGTGGTCACCCCATTGGTAACTCCTACTTGCTGTTTCGCGTCCGCATATAGGACATTCTGCACCCACCAATTATTAAAGAACTTACAAAGATGAAGCTTACCTATGGAATGCTGCCGACGCCCTTGTTCCCCGGAATCCGAAAGCACAAACCGATGATGTTGAGATACCGGGGAGTGTAGAATGAAGTCCCCATGGCTCTTAAATTTTCAACTCATCTCTGGCTACCAGATGATATACTCCAATGGAAGTTCAGCTAAGGAACAAAAGTCAAGAAATTATTGAAGGGAATGGAAAGTGCAACACAACCAGTACAATTGAGGTTTACGACGCTGAATGACCGAGTTTACCATTGTATGCACGCAAAGTGATACAGTTGATCATTTCCATACACATGGAGAAGCTAAAGGGGCTCTATACAACTTTTATTGGACATATGGATTAATTAAAATGGTAAAGACTTCAAATTTAAATATGTTATCATATTCCTTTTTTCTTAATATTTTCCACCCGTAACTTTATTTGAAGTATTTTTTAATCATACTACATACATTATTTTCTATTTCAGCCACTGAGAATAGTTTTTTCTTAATTGTCAAAATACTTAATACCGCAAATCAAGGCATTATATACCATCAAACATCGTAATAAAATAAATCATTTTAACTCCGAATGCTCTCTATAAACGAAAAACGGTGGTGAGGTTTTTAGGAAAGAAAATGGCTTTGTGAATTAAAATTCAAAGACAAAAATTGGGGTAGGTGAAGCAATTTACTTGTCCAGGCATTCTTTTGAATAGGGATGGTCAAAAAAAGTAGGGGCATGAGAAGAATTGCATTATCTAAGAGGCTTTCATAAGGGAGATGGAATTGGTGACAGGAACTTTAAATGGGGATGTTAGGAAAAGACTTGGGCAAACTTTGATACCGAATGTGATTGTTTTATTTTGTAGAAACACGGTTTCTTATGGAAGACGATAACCATGAATTGGAGGCTTTTGAGCTGTGGGTGTGGATGGTGAAAAATGTAAAATAAGGAGGAAGGTAAAGGAGAAAGGATGGTTGGTGGAGATTCATAGGAGATGCGGAAGGTGAATGCATAGAATTTTGGTTGGAAATGAACACACATGTTGAGGTATTACATATGATGAGGAAGGGATAGTGTTGTTAAAATTAATCGAGAGAAGGTTGGAAAGGTTGATTCGGAGTACTAAAACTCGGATTCGGAGTAAAAAACGGGGGTTAAATGACCGTAGTTGGAGGGACCACGGTAGGCAATCAAGGACGACAGAAGACAAGGGTAATTATTTTGGAAGGCAGAATGTATGTTGCCTCGAAAAACAGTTTAATGTAGCGTGTGATGCCAGTTTGTGTCTTTTTTAGAACCTAATATGAACAGCGATGGTAATTTTGTGTGAATTCAAAACCTACCTCGAAATCAGACTACTAAACAAATATAAAAATTTGTCCTCACTCCTTACCTTGCCTAGCATCGTTTCCTATATCACAGTTTCTCAATTTTCATGTAACGATAATATTAATAATTAAGTATACGTTTTGACCACGAATACAAATGACAACAATGAAGGATACAGTTGTGTTTTACGTTTGAATAAATGAAAATACCGAATGGTTGAAAATCATATGAGCCAAGAACCTTTGGGAAATGAATGGATTTCAAATTAAAAAGAAAGAACTACAAATAATTTTCTGCATATGCATTAATATCTTTGATGGCGTTTCGAACATGAATAAGTTTTTTTTGTTTCTTAATTTCCTCGTGACTCCTAATTTCTTATGTAAATTTAAGGCCAAAACGGATACTTAAATTAAGTTATGCAAAACCTAACTACTGTGACCAAATTCGAGCATATTGTACCAAACCTTAAACAGAAATTGAAATGTACTTAAATGACTCAGAGTTAAATAAATAAATTCCTTACCCAGTCCGTCAAATATCTATTATGTATCTAAATGGGTGTATATTTATATTTGGCAAAATATAATTATTTTTGTGAAATAAAATATCGTTTGTTGGTGAAGATAAAAACCATAAATTTGATTAAGTAAATTAGAGCGGTCGAATTTGTCATCAATTCAAATTTATCAACTCCCCGAAAGCCCTCTTACCTCGTGTAAGGGGTACAATAGTAAATAGAGGCGTGTAAATCTTTGAATAGTCGCGGTAGAAATTCGCATGGGGCGAACCGGGCAAATATTAGACGTACATTACGCCGGCGTTCCCGCCGGGAGTCTATCTAACTCGAAGGCAGAGGCCTTGGGCCGCTCATTGGTTGGTCCCTTGACGTTACCGCAGCTTCAAATCCAGCCCATTAACACATTTGGTGTTACTTGGGATGTGAGAGGTGTGCATAGAATAGAACATGAGCTAGCGAATAAAACCATGACGTGAAGTAAGGATGGCCTGGTGGGCATGATATATAGTGCAAGGGTTTGCTTTGTTATTCTGTTATTGACATTGATAGAAACGGCTTGACATATCGGTTATAGGATTTACAATAGTGTACACGACAGACAATGTGTGAGAGGGCTGAGGAGCGTCAGAGAAACAGGAGTCAGGTTTTCTGAATTGCTCAGCGCCTGTTCAACAGGGGTTGACGAGTCAGCAACAAAATGGATTAGTAGGCGTTAAAATTGAGAGAAGTATTCAATGAGTGTCACTCAGGTCAAAGAATATATTAAATTCCAATAATTGTTCGTAATCGATTTCACGTGATTCCAAACGCGTTTTTAAACACTGACGCGATTTCGTGAAACATTGTGAAGAAATATTTTCATCAGTCATTCAACTATAATATGTTAGTAATCCAATTCTAAGCATCTACCTAAAATCGGTGAAATAAAATTTTTTATTACCCACAATTATCGGAAAAATATGAGATTTTTTTATCGGATTCATATTAATACGGTTATTTAGTAAAGGAAAGCACCGGCTTTTCCTGGAAAACAAATTCGTCTATTGTTTCCCAAAAGATACTGTACGGGGAAGCTCTTAACAGTATGTTATACAAATGCTGAAATTACCGCTAAAGGAAAGTGTATTGGTGTTTTCCTGAACATTTAGAGCAGCATCATTAGATGCAAAAATAAACATTTTTCCGAATGGGTAAGGACGCCCTCCAAAATATGCCAGTTAAATAGAGCAGAAGCGCGATATTTTTCCAGCCATTTTCTCAACAATAAAATACATAGCCCCACATACAATGGTATGAAGTAATTTAGAATCAACCTAATGATAATATGTCTAAAATAAACACAGCAATAAAAGATTTCATTTTTTTAATATTCTACCTAAAAATAATTCTATTCTTAAGAAATTAAAATATAGCTTATTCGGTTTTAAAGATACGAAAAAATAATACTTGGTGAATTATTGGCATTATACGACATGGTTCGTAAGAATTTTATAGCTTAGCACTTAATCGGAGGATCATAAAGCAGTATAAAATAAGTGAGACGAGCTAGCAGGTTCAAAGACTCGATTATTAATATGGGCTCCGTAATATTTGCTCCACACTAATGATCTTTAAGTAAAATCCTGGTGAGCTACGAATGTGAATATCTGTTATCTGTGAATCTAATTATTTAGATACGGTGACGATACATGTTGAACCTCCAATAGCAATTACTTCGTATATTTCAAGCAAAATAATACTGTTTTCTCTAATGATGGATCAAAGTAATGGCACTACATCTAATCACTACTTCTCCGATATCTTTTTTGAATAACATGAGCAAGTATGATAAAACGAAAGAGGGCGAACGGTGAAGGTTATCGATATTTTGTCAACTATAAAAAACTTCCATCAACGCTTTCAAAGGACCTATGTCGGTATTATCCGCCAATGTCGTAGGATGGGGACTAATTCATTGAACGTGGATGATTCGTTTAAATTCCACTGTTAATTAATATTAAAAATAAATTTTGAATTTAAATTAGATGATTTAACAAGCTTTTAAAGAATGATGACCGAAGAGGAGAACATCATCAAAACTGTCTCACCCAAACTAAGCGTAAAAGAAAAACAAAGCCTAGACACTATCGAAAACTGTAGTCATAAAACGGAATAGAAAGTGATGCAAGTAAATCGTTTGATGGTTCGTATAATTTCTCTTTATTATACCAAGTACTTTAAAAAAACATTCCTGATCCAAACGAATGAAAACTGGAGCTTAATCTTGCGAGAGAGGTCCATTTATCCCCCAAGTGGCACTGGGGCACGCGTCGTGCGAATTCATCTTGCGTGGCGCATTTGGCGAGAAAAACAATTTATTTGCCATCCTTGACCAATGGGAGTGGAATCTTGGCCCTGATGCGGAGACTCCCTCAAAAATAGCATGCATAATGCAACACAATCCTCCACGGAGTTTGGCTCGCGAGGAAGGTTTTTGGCTCTCAGGAATTCAGCGAATCAAGGTAATATTCATGCATTCATTCATTTCATTTTCCTTTAACTCGAATGCACAACCACAATCCCTCAGATATGCTCCTCCCTCCCTCATCTCAACCCCCTTCATAGCCACTTGGCACTTGTTTGCTCGCTATTGAGTCAGAAAGACCTGAAGAAAGGCCGTGCTCGCTGGATTATTGAAATAGAGAGCCAATCTCATTGGAATCGCGCTTTGCATTTTTGGCGCAATAGGTAATTCACTTACAAAAATGAAAACGAAAATTTCTCACTCAAGTAAAAATAAGTATAGAAATTGTTCATGAACGCAAAGTTGGAGCGATGCCAAAATAAAACGAAATGGAACATGTTAAACAAACACAAAAAAGAGTAGTTTTATATAAAACTCAAAAATGCAAAGAGAATACAATTGACTGCTCTCATAGAAAGAACACTTCTAAACCATCTCCATGTAAATCAATATTTCACCCCCTATATAGGTGGAGTCTTACATCTGAATGAAGTGAGAGTTTGCACCAATTGCAAGTTCTACACTAGGGGTACCGGTGAATGCATGGCAGAATAGGAAAAATATTTTATCTTAGGCAAGACTCATCGCCATCCCTCCCTTTTTTTAGAATATAGAGGACCGGAAGAAGGAAGAAAATAGAGGTGGGATCCATCAATGCTCACGAGCAGAGGGCCCGCTTGTGGAGGAGCAGAGTATATGAGAAGACCCACTTGGGTGAGTTGGATCCATTGAATGGGAAAGCGGAGGAGAAGAGTGTTTGACGGCCGATGAGGTGGAAAAGGGGAAAAGAATGAGACCACAAAGGCCAAGGAGGAGGTGGAAGAGGGTTAGAAGTTGACAGTAGAGGAAGGAACTGTGGACGGAATCAGGGAATGGGCGACCGGAGCCAATTATTAATTCTGGCGCCAGACGCTCATAACCCGTTAGGTTTCCGCATACGAATATGATTATGCCTTAGTTCAAAGCGAGTTGGTTAAGCATGTCCACTGGAGAAAAATAACGGATGAGATTTTATGCTAGCAAATTCCGACGGTGAAAGTTACATTACATTCCTATGCATATCTTTAATGATGTGATGAAAAAAGAACGGATATATCCTCAAATAAGTGAATTCGATCGATTATCACCTTACAGATGCATATTGTCACTGATGAAGCACTGGTTGTATGTTAATGCTCTGAAGAACTTAAAATACGATGTAGGAATGTACCATATACGTTAAACTCCTCGGCGCTGTTCACATTGCCAATGTAAACGATTGTTTTCTAAGAGAAATAGGCATAAGTAAATAACTGAGCCGAGGGTAATTTAACAGAACTGCTTCGTGATGAAGTAACAACAGTCGTTTCGTGTATTCAAATCAATTACAACGAAACCTTGGATGTGTGTTCAGCAAAACAAAAGCTATTCATAAAAATATTTTATACAGCCAGTGACCAAATGGGAATGAGTCTATAACCTAAATCAACAGGGTCATACACGGAGTGAGCCTATGTGGTAGAACAGCGCGTTTGCCCGCATCAATGAAAAAATTATATTTGTACTAGCATCAAGCCCTTTATAAAATTAATAATCATTTATCTTTTATTTCCAAGGATCAAAGCTTTTATAGACGATATACCACCGATTCCGATATTTATCAACACCATCAAGAGTTACTTTTTGGGAACAGAATTGTATGGTACGTAATATCATGTACCGTAATGTATTGGGGGTTCTGGTTTGCGTGGAAATTGGATGATGTTTTATATATAATTTTGGGGCATTATTGAATGAGGATAAATCTCTGACCGAATTGTAAAAGCCGAAAAGACCTTGTTGATTCTGAAAGATTACAAGTTGGCTCGGTTTGAAACTTAGATTCATAAGAACAGATCCGAAAGAGGAAAAAAATTAAATGTGAAGTAAAAAGATATTTTTGCTAAGGAACGGAAGTAATTACAGGGTTGTTTCATTTCCTATTACAGTTAACCGTGGAAATTACGACAACTACTTTAACGAAGTTGTCCGCTAATGTGCATTAAAATGCATCTTAAAGGGTATAAATCATTCGCCTTGACCAGAAATCATTTCATTGAGAAAATTTCGAAGCAATGTGGACAAGTGCGACGGAGAGTATAAATGTAAAAACTGCTCATATCTCATTGCAGAGGAAGAGTAAAAATCACATCGGAGAATTTTAAATTGTTTTTCGATATTCAATTCAATTTCTGCCATTACGAACAAATTCGTGCGCGTTCGTTCTTACTGACATAAACATTTCGGCTGTACCACATTTTTATTATTGTGATCGTAACACTAAAGTTGATAAACGTTCTTTTTCACACAGTAGGTCATGTACTATATGTATTATCATTATTAAGGTTTATCTTTCACAATTTAATTTTCGCAAAGTATGGTTTACGGTTTTCGTGCTAACAAAGGCTGGTATTTTGTGAATTCTGGAGCAAGTAAGCGATAACATGACGACATTTTTATTGAAAAAGCATTAGAACAATTGATAGATAGTGTAGATTCATTCAATTAATTGCCATCCTATCAGTATTAGTTATTATATTATTTATGATATGTTATTATAGTAAGTAGTTTACATATTCCTACTCGTTTGCTGAACAATTCAATTTTCACCTAAGTTGTTAATATTGTTTTGTAATTCTCATTTAAGCACTACCATGGAGTAAAATTAGTGTCAATAGCCGTGTATTTATGACAAAAAGGTAATCGGAGGAGAATACTAAAAGTTAATATGCACAAGGTTAATCAAAGAATTTTTTGTACTGGGTTTCGTAAATTTTCATCGTGCGACGTAAAAAAAGTATTTTTCACTTGAACATTTTTTCTGAAACACACCGCAATAATTTGCCTCATCTTTTTCAGTTTAATCATTGATTTATGAGTCAACTCTTAATGCATGAACAGTTTATGATTCCCTTAATTCTTCAAACTCAGCCAAGTCTTACTAAGGCAGAGGACCGGTTGGTTATTGTTAACGCCCAATCATTTCAATCTGTTTCATACACAATCGGCCGACAATACGTGCCCAGAGGGCTTGCTAGTCGTGAGATGAAAAAAATCAACGTTTTCTGATTAAAATGATCACGTTAAGGTTTATGAGGTTTGTTATAGTCGTCATTCAAAAATTGAGATAATTAAAACATTCATTTAATACAAAAGTTAAGTTAGAGTGCAATAATTGAAAAACCTGCGAAAGTATGCAATGCATGTGTTAAGTTTTTTCAGACTTTTTCGTGGTTTTATTCATATTTTCTGGCCAATAGATAAAACTTAATTGAACCGACCAGACCAATAATGCTTACTTGTTTCGCTAGTAATCAAGACCGTATTTTTTTTAGTCCTGCCACCAATTCTAAACGAAACACATGTCGTTGATTCATGGATAAGTGGCTAGAATACATTGCTCAAAATATGGTTCATTCAATTATGGCAACTAAGGCATGCTGCACTCATTTATGTATCCATTGGCTTCACCCTAATGAACGGTTTCTTTTCATTACTCTTTTTCAATTTAATTTTACATGACACTCAAAGTGAATACCCTCTTGTTGTTAAACGCTCCACACACATCTGATTGGTACTCATTAAGTAAAACAATCAATTTCTAATACATTCGCTACACATATAATCATATGCCGTATATAAACAACATATCTTTTGAGGTAAAAGTTAACAGTAATCCTATATATAATGACACAGTTCGATTATATTTGCTACAAGTTTAATGATAATGATTCTCAAAATAAACATGAAACTTTTCAATGGGATTAAATTTGATTCAAGGTATATTTTCGCGCACGAGTTTTCTTCGCGCAGTGATGAAATAAATATGGTCTAATTTTTTTAAGCTGATCACATGCAGCAATAAATTAGTTTAACTTTAAACTAATTAATTGCTTAAATAGATTTTATACTTTTTAATGATAATCAGTGATTAATTGAAAAATGTTGATAAATGTATCTCCTTATAACGATTTTAAGACAATCTACTGCTGTAAAACTATTAAAAAATATATTAATTAGCTCTCTCATTGAGGTAGAATTATAAACTCTAATGTATACGTAATACTTTGATAGAAAAGAAAAGAAGAATGTCTTCACCCATTTCGGGTAAATTATTTGACTAAAAGATAATATCTAGTTTGATGAAGACGAAAAGCAAAACATTCCGAAAGGTCAAAGATTCCATCATTTAGTAATGAAATCAAGAGGGGATCAAAATATTCGGGGCCTGGAATGATCTCGTTAGAGAACACTAAGAACTTCTACAAATCACAATCGTTATAATAAACATCACCGTATTATTCTATGTCACCGATACTCCCCGTGAGAAAAGGAAGAACGTATTTATTCATATAAAACATCCAAATTGCCTCGCCTCCCAGTCTTGTTTCCCTCAACTCTCTGTCATGGCAAAACCCTTCCTTCGAGGGACTCTCGACTGGTACCACTCCCTCTACCTACTCGGCTCTCTTCCACTCTCGATTCTCGGCCCGAAAAACTCTACCATCTAGACAGCGCTTCCCACGCAGCGACGAACTTATCCAGCACCCTTAAAAAACTAGGAGGCAGAATGGGGAGGAAGTTAGATGTGCTGAAAGAAGAGTTGCTGAAGCCAAAGAAAAGAAAACCATAGCGATGAGGGCAGAAAAGGAGAGGCGTTGGGCTATTTCGGAGGAAATATGTGAGCGGAAAAAATTGTACTTATATAGCAGTAGTGGTATTTAGGGGAGGCGACCGACTGCAGAGGTCATTTGCGCCATAGGGGATGGACAGAAAAGGATGAAGGTTGGAGAGAAACCCAGCGTCGGAATTAGCCTACTCTTTACGAAAGGCGCCAAGACGTCCCATCCGACGAACGGCGTTCTCACTCAAAGTGCCCTGCACAAAGCACCTCAACTATGGATCGAGATACCTCTGAAAAATATTCAATACGGCCCTCTGGGGGGGAAGCCAGAACGATAGCTACCGCACCAATGCCGATCCCCGACTTAGAGAGCTCAGTACAAACAATCACATATACTTTCATTTTGATCATACGTGTCAGTTATAGACATTGACGTTCCGAGCGAAATTAAAAACTAACCACCCTGCCCTTTCAGTTGTGTTACAAGAAGGCACCCCTTCCAACCCTCGTCCCTCTCCGTGGGGAGACCCTCCCTCTACCTGAAGCGGTGGGTCACATTCCCTACCTGTGTCCTTGGGGAGGAGAGCACTTTAATTTGTATGTTAATGTGGTAGTGGAATTTCACCTTCTAACTTTTCATACTCTGGCTTGCGCGCTGTTGGATGGATTTCATGCTGCATCCTGGGGTACAATTGTTTGTTTCTTTATGATGTATGTGTTTGTATGCGTGTCGAATAAGGGGATTTTTGCATGAGTGTGTGCGCCACTGTGGGTATAGTTTTGCATGTATGCGTTGATTTTGCATTTCGTTTTGTTACTTTCTACAAGTGTTCACCTAACCCCCCGCCACACACCTTTGCGACGGCTTGCGGGGAATTATGTAGATGCAGATGAAGTGACTAATCACCCTTTCTAAATTGCAGAAACCAGTGAATAAATTAATGTGCACCTTTCAAGAGATTGAAAAAAAATTGTGAGTCTCTCGCGAAGGGGTACGTCTCAAAAAGTCCGATTATAGTAATTTTTAAACCTCATTTTATCAAATAGGCAATTATTTCTTTTATACTTGTATTTATTGATATTCAGTATTATTTCTAGCATATATAGATGAATATTGATGCAAGAATATTTTCAAACGTATACATTTAAGACTGCTGATTTATTGATTTCCGTATTCATTCTATTAAATGCATATTGGTCTTATAAATGTCGAATCTACATACATGGGACTTTTTAACCTATATTTACCCCCAAATATATGATTTATTATTATGAATTGGAGCTTAAACGTAATTCCTAAAAATACTCCTTAGGAGTCCGCTCAACATTGGTGTTTATGTGAAGCAGACTTCCAATTAATATACCATTGAATTTACTTCCAGTATATTTTTCAGATACCACGCTACCCAATTTTATTGAACTATAGATAAGGACTCAGGAATTGAGTAAGACATTCCAACGGAAGAGAAAATAATACTTAATAGAGATTTCATATTAAATATAAATTGCCGTTGTTGCGAATTTTATCCTTTTTCAAACGTAGAACTAAACGTAAGTCGTAGGTGTACGGGATTTAAAAATTTAAGAAAAATATATTCCTGAGAGACTAGAGAGGACCATCATTTGGGTAATTATAATTAGTTATAGAATTGCTGAGTTTATAATACCACACTTTCACAGATTCTAAAATCCAAATTAGGTTTGATTTGTTCAATTATGTTTCAAAGTTGAAATCTAATATCCATTGTTATTAAAAAGTTTAATCACAAAACTTAATTTAATTTAATAACTTTAATCGCAAGTAAAAAGATAAGCCTGTGTCAGCGTGCGCGCGACGGAAGATGTTTAAAGAAGATGATTACTGTTGGCGCAAACTTCGCCGTTACAAGCTATATCTACCTCACTTGTGGAAAAAAATGAAGTGGATAGCAACAAGGAATTTCAAACCGTGACAAAGACGAACTGTTGAAGAAACAGTGGCTTTTGGCCAGCGACTACGAGGTTTACCCTTCCGTCCCAATAAACCCCAATTCAAACGACGCAATTTTCAGAATCTAACTTTGGGTTAGCCAGACTGTAAGATGTACCTTAAGCGGGGCATGAAACAAGGCCGAGAAAAAATCGTAAACTGGCTGATATGACTGTTTGTTTCTCTGGAAAGGTGACTTGGGTCGACCTTGCCTCATCCAGTGCTAACCGTACATTTCTCAGATGCACCATAACTCATTCTCACAAATAAAATTAAAGCTACCTAATGGACTAGTACCATTTGATTCTGTAAAAAGGCCATCTCAGATCTCATTGAGGAAGCTACGTAGTCAAATTTAAAAATTTTAATCTCCAAGTGTTTCCAAAGGATATATGTAGCCTCCAAACATTTTCCGAGTTTTCTCGTTTTATCTGCATTCTTGTCTTCTTCTTAACCGAAGGCGGGCTTCCTTTAAATTCCATATAATGGATATGGACTACCACGAAGGTGGCTGATACCATCGAAAATTCGAAAGTTAATGAGTCTCTTTTTTGCGTGTTTGTGTTTTTGTCTGTGTCCACTAGTGCTAAATTTTAACATTACATGTATATATATATATATATATATATATATATATATATATATATATATATATATATATATTATATATATATTATATATATATTTATATATATTTATATATATCCCTCCCCGGACTACAACCTTGACGTGGTGGAAGGGCTTGTGCGTTCCGATGACCCCTAGAGCTGTGCTGGCGGGAGTAATAATAATTGCTCCAGGTAGGGTCACCCATGCCAGATAGGTCGAAGGTTAGGAGCCAGACGAAAGGTAGTCCACGCAGCGTCTGTTCCTCGGTGAGGCGGCTGCAATGGCGTCTGACCCCAGTGGGGCGGCCAGAAAGTGATGGTGTCACGTTAAAAACACTATTGAGGAAGGCAACGGGAAACCACTTCAATTATCATTCCCAAGAAAAAAAATGATGGACTATACAGATATTTTGAGTCCTGGCAACTACGGGGCTCGGCCCAATCGGCCGTGTGTCGTGCCCGGCAGCGGGGGAGGCAAGGCTTCCGCGGTCGTCATCCCACGAAACACTTGCAAGGGAAAACCAGAAGCAGTAGGACAGAAGACGCAGGAGAAGAAGACCACATTAGTTAGAATAGAAACGTGGAATGTTAGGACAATGATGAGGACAGGGAAATTGGATAATGTTAAGCGAGAGATGGAAAGGGGAAATATAGATATTTTAGGTCTATGCGAGGTGTGATGGAAAGATAGCGGGGATTACTGGAGTGATAAGTATAGAATAATATACAGCGGTGGGGACGAGAGCCAACGAGGGGTTGCCATAGTATTAAATGAAGAGGTAGGAAGAAGCGTAGTCAAAATAGAGCAGGTAACGGATAGAATACTGCTAGCAGAGATAAAAGCAGAACCGACGAACTAAGTTATTATTCAGGTATACATGCCACCGAGCAACCATAAGGAGGAAGAGGTCGATAAGATATACGATCAGTTAGAGGACATGATCGCGTGTGTTCATGCAGGGAAACATTTGATAGTGATGGGGGATTGGAATGCGACGGTAGGCGAAGGAAGAGATGGTGATGAGGTGGGGGACTACGGTTTAGGCACGAGGAATGACCGCGGGGAGAAAGCAGTTGAGTTCTGCAGGAGACAGGACTTAGTCATCAGCAACACTTGGTTTAGACACCACAAAAGACGCAGGTATACATGGAAAATGCCAGGTGACTCAGAAAGATATCAGCCAGATTATATCCAGATTAGACACAGGTATAGGAACAGTGTGATAAATTCGCACAGCTTCCCGGGAGCGGATGCGGACTCAGACCACAATTTAGTTGTTATGAAATGTAGAGTCCGTTTCAAAAATATAAGGCAGGGACGGTGAGTTAGGAAATGGAATGTAGAAGCATTAAATTGTTTGAACAGAAAGGAATACAAACATGTCTGAGACATATACAAGTTGCGGATTAGCCTCCTTTCGCTCCAATCTATTCCTATTTTCTGCAGAATACTCATTAGTTTTTACCAATTCACTCTATCAAACGCCTTTTCGAAATCTACGAAACAGGCAAATACCTCCTTGTTGTGTTCTATATTCCTCTCGATTAATAATCTTTGCAATACTGCAATGGCATCACGCGTACCTCTCCCCTCCCTAAACGCAAAGTGATCATCCCCTAAGTAATCATTTGCCCTACTCTCTATCCTTGTGTTTATGATCCTAAGAACAACTTTAGCTGCGTGGGATATCAAACTTATTGTCCTATAGTCCTCACATGACGTGGCCTTTACCTTTTTCGGAATTGGAACTAAAACTGATCTCATAAAGTCTTCCGGCCAGATTCCCTCCTCATAAATACTACGGATCAGCCCATATAGCCTCTTCCTCCCACATTTTCCTAAGCATTTTAAAAGTTCCACGGGAATGTTATCTACCCCCACGGCCTTATTTAGTTTCATCTCCCTTAATACCCTTTCTATGTCATTGTCTAGTATGCCTGGACCTAAGCTATCTTCCTCTACGTCAGGTTCCTTTTCTATGTCTAACTTTGTTGGTCTAAGCTCTTTACTATAAAGTTCTTCTATATATTCCTTCCATCTTTCTTGGATCTTTCCTGGGTCAACTATTGACTTACCCGTCTTATTTCTAACTGCAATCGTTGATCTCCCTTTCTTACTTCCCTTACTTGATCCCGTGGGGCGGCCAGTAAGTGATGGTGTCACGTTAAAAACACTATTGAGGAAGGCAACGGGAAACCACCTCAATTATCATTCCCAAGAAATATATGATGGTTTATACAGATATATATATATATATATATATATACATATATATATATACATATATATATATATACATATATATATACATACATATACATATATATATACATATATATATACATACATATATATATATATATATATATATATATATATATATATATATATATATATATATGTATGTATATATATTGAGAGAGAGAGAGCATCGGCTCAGCAAGTCGAAAGATCCGGGGCTCAAGTCAAGGAAATATTTTTGCACTTACAATCTTCCTGACTCTGTCTTCCCCACCTCTCCTGTGTTTTTCTTCTACCTGAGTTTCTATCGCTTTCCCCAATATATGGCTTGTCTCCTTCTCCTGGCTATGGGTGCCACGAAACCCTTTATAACGTTATATGATTGCTTCCCCCACTGTCCTTTCCTATTGTCGCTTATTTATCCTTTGGTGAAGGAAACAGCTCTCTAACGGCATCTCCTGGCCAAAGAATCGGAGCCATTGGTTGCATAATACTCCCGCAGATTTCAGAGTAAATTACGTTTCCTCGATAGCTCGAGTGGTTATTCTCAGCTCAAACGCCAAGTCAAAAGATCCGTGGTCCAAGCCCCGGTCAAGGTAATTTTGAATTAGGTATTCAATTACGACTCAGTGTGTATACACAATCAAACACGAAGAAACTGCCATATATCCATTCACATGGATATGTGTGCGTGTGCCTATTCACACACATATATACACTGACTCAACTAATCCTCTGTTAGAATTTCAATATGGATGTATACCATTGGTAAGGCTCATTTAACGCCGTATGATATCGATCCGCTCATAAGTACTGAATGGGAAGCATCTATTGAGGTAGTATTAATAAGACATGTTGTCCAAATAAATTTATGTAAATTAATAAGATAACAGTTCAAGTCATTCTCTATTCTATATTTATCTAACAGTTTATATAATTTATTACACGATATAAAATTAAATTACGAATTTTCATTTTTACGTTTTTCCGCAATCATTCAGAGAGAGCCATTATAGGACGGAAATTATTTAGCTCTCGCCATTATAGTATGGTATTTATATTTTATAATATTTGTTAATAACATGGTAGGTATTGTGCACTGCAACCAAGAAAAAGAGTACAAATGAGAATGACACCAACAAAAAAAATTTAATTTCAAGTTATTTTGTAAATTAATAGTTAAAAATCTAAAGCAGTTATAACCAATTATTTTATTCAAAGGAATCAGATCAAACTATCAAATAAATATGCACTTAACAGTAGAAAAATTGGTATTTAAACTTGACTCATAGTGGAGAATTGGCTAGGCCTTTTTTTGCCGAGTAATGATGGGTAAGATACTGAAAGAGGATTTTGAGGGAATAGATAGCCGTCGAAAAATACATCATTGCTTTTGAAAGCCACTTCTGAAGATAGGGATTAAATAATTGACTTTATTAATTTCTTATTCATTTAAGTACTAGACCCCTCCAACATTACGCTTTACTTTTCAGAACGATCCCCGACAGTAAATTTATCAACCTAGCAAGATTTGCCATTTTAGGCCTACTGTTTAATTTCCGTCGTCCAATCTAAAACATCCATCCACATTTAGTTAGTGATAAATTTGTCCCAACAGTCGTAGCACAGCCATTGGAAATCCCCAATTGTTTCACTTTGGGTAGATGATGTTGGAGTGCTCTCGAAAATGTTTCTATTTAATGAACACCTTTATTTTTTAATTTACTAACAAAGTCATCTCAAGCAATAGTTTTCGAAAGAAATATAATTGCCTTAATTACATAAATACAATGACAACTGGTGCCCTTAAAATATTGATTCCTTTCTATGTAGCCTTATATTAAGCTTTGTTGTGGAAAATGGCAAGTAAAAATCAATTGCATTAACTGTCTCATATATTTCTCATGGCTGAAAGAAATACTGATTTGGATTAAATGTGGTAGATATGTAACCCTCAATTTTTAAAAAATAACAGGTAAAAAAGATTAAAGTAAAAAAAATGGCGTCCAAAATTTCGATACAGTTTGAATTATTGTAATAGAATCTTCTGGTATTTCCAGTAATACGGGAAATAAATACTAGCGAAATAAATAAAGGCGCATCCTCTATGTCAACCAGACACATTACTTCTCCAGGTAATATTTAAAATTCATCTATAGTTCAATCACGCTTAATATCTGCTGGCTTTGCTCTTTGTCCTTACGATCTTAAAATACATAAACTCCGTCGATATGAATACCCTTCAAAGAAGTATTTCGTAAAATAATTTCATATTTTACACTAACCCTTAAAAAAAATCACTACTACATTTTAGACTCGGATCCAAAAAATAGACTTTTTGCGTTCCTTTGCCACGGAGGAACGAGGCCGAAAGAAAATAAAAGAGATCCGGTGATGTGATCAAGAGAGGCGGTGGGAAATTGAGAAGAAAACATGATAGGCGGGATGAGAAAGAGGGAGTAGGGGGAAGATGACTTAAAGGGTTTGGAAGGGGGAGGAGAAAAGCAGCGCGGAAGGGTATGAGAGCTCTTAATACACGATCTCTGCTCGCTCTATCTCCCACTGCTGGAAACTTATTCCTCGCCATGAGTCAGACACGGTTATCAGGCCAGGATGTCACAAAGGAACAGCCCAGGGTTAAGGGAAGGGGAAGAGGTAGAGTAAGGAAACCGGGTAAAGTATGAGAGGCTGTAGAGTGTGATGGAGTGGGACTGAGCGCGGTGAGATGAGAAAGGGAGTTCGTGGGGAGAATTTGTCTTGAGGAACTAAGACACGCGCGTGAAGGGACGCTGACCTCTACCCAAGTGGAACTGAGATTCCTGGTTGATATTTGTGACACTCAACCCGTCAAAAACAAGCACGGGTTCTTTTACTAAACAAGAAGTTTTCAGGTGGGTCCATTACAAGCAATGAAATCCAATTAATATCCTCTTACAACGTTGGCTTTTTCAGAGCGTTGATGACACTATTGTGGCTTACGAGTTTGGATCAGCGTTTCGCTCAATGCAATAGAAACACTGAGTCCTATGGTTTTTCGAAAGTACTCACATCCAAAAGCGACTGTGTTTATATAATAAATGCTTGCTCATAATTCTAATTGACAATTCCTGTAATATATTAATGTTAATGTGGATTGCTTATAGGAAGGATACATAGAGGTGTTTCGGAAGAATGCATGAAGTTCCTCCATGAATAGGTATTTATACAAGATAAAAATCTTGACAACGTGCAATTTCAATGAGGTATATGGGGCTTTCATATCAGTTCTAGTATTTAGAGTTGAATTATGTACTTAAAATAACAAAGTTAGTAGGATAAATTTTGAAGATATAATTCTAAAATTCCGTCGCCAGAAAAAACGTGAGAAAATATTCCACCATGGGAAGGATGAAAACATCATGAGGGAAGACCGAGGAAAATTAAATTTCGCCAGCTCTTTCCCAAGAAACTAATTGTATGAGAATGTATTTATGAAACTAAATGGGAATATATCTTTCTAAAATCTAAACGCACCTGAAACTCAAGTATCCGTTCAAAAACGCCAAAAAGAGATTAGTATTAAAAATTATACTGCAAAATTTCAGGTTTTCCTTACGAAATATTTTAGCCTACATCAAGATTACCCCAGACTTTTGAACAAGATTTCGTTATCAATGTGTGGTTGCCGAATATTTTAGGCAAGAGGACATTTGTAAAAAATAATTGAATTTCAACGTAATAACTAAGGAAATCAAAGACTTAACTATGTATATACATACGTAGAATATAGATAGTTTTAGGCACTGCTTAGTTCCGGTAAAAGGTAAGTTACAGAGAGTCTTCTTATAGCTTAAAAATGTTTGGTTTCGCGAACTTGAGGCCACCCTGGAAGATTCATAAGTATAACCACTTGTAGTTTTTCTTCCAAATATACATTAAATACATAAATATTGGAAACTTTAAAACATAAGTAATTGCTATTTTATTTTTATTTTAGAAGCGCTATTACATTTTTTGTAGTACCTTATTAGATAAGAGACCTATCGACTACTGAAATCATATCACAATTCAAAATCGGTTCATAAAATAAGCTTTCATTATAACAGTTAACTCATGGCCTACATTCAAAACTCTGAATGACAGCGTAATGACGCTGATAAAAAGAAATCATGGGTATTTCGTGGCAGCCCAGATGAATATCATGCTTAAAGAGATAGTATTAGCTTTAAGTGATCGTTTTCACCATTGTCCCTCCACTGGCATTGATTATGTTTAAACAGTAGTCACCAAAATCTGCCAGACACTGTCCCGAGAGCTAAGAAGTGAGCCGTTCCTTTATGATTTCACTTAAATAACATTGCTTATTTTATTTTGGAAATATGCGTCACGATTACCTCTCTAATGCTTGAAAAATCATATGAGATACTACTAAGTATTTCCATTCATAATAATTGAATATCTCCTTCTAGACCATTACTCTTAAATTTCTTATAAATCAAATCGAACCGCTCATGAGTTTTTAGTTTTGATTGGCTTCCGAACTTCAGTAATCTTCATTTTCAAAAATAATGCATGAAAGCTAAACGCTTGTGGTGGACTATTAATAAGCCGTCAAGGGGAGTTGAGATGAAACGATTCAACTGCCTGGAATAAATACGTAGTAATATGATAGTAACGATTACACCAATATCATAGTTACGGTCATAAAAAAGCCCGAACAAGGAGATATCCCGGAGTGTAGACTTAATTTGAAACACTCACGTATCGGTGTTGCATAACCTTCAGGAAATCCCTGCCTAGAAATTTATTAGACCCTGTTGATCAAGAGACGGGCATAAAGAAAAGAATTGCTTCAGATCTTTCACAAAGAAGAATTAATTGATGGATCGAACGTTGATTAAGGATACTAAAAAAGGAAAAAGTCAGGTATCCGACCGCAGTTTCATTCTAAGTAGCCTAGTATGTTGTCATTACTTCATATAGCCTAGGTTATAGTACTCGTTACCAGCAGACCCTTCTCTCTGCGTTGGAAAGTTTATATGTCACTACGATACCGTACTTGTTATCTACATTATTGTTAAATTTTTTAGTCTTATACATTATAATTAATATTAAGTAACACTTCATTTTGATGCTGTATTTCTGGCTCGCAATCACCCCTACCACATACCCTAGCGGTGGCTAGCAGAGTACCCTACGAGCCGCAGCAGCTCGTATAGCAGTTAGTTAGATAAGCGTTGAACGTGGTTTTATTCGACTGGAAAACTAAGTTTTTGAATCAAGATGATAAATAGAGAATGGAGGGTTTTAAGATGTGGGTGTGGAGGAAGGACTAGGTAAAATGGAATGAAAGGAAGACAAAAAGTAGTAGGTTTGTTGAAGGTTGTATTAGATGAGAATAAAATGATGTTATAATAATGGTGTTGGATGTTAGGGCTATCTCGTCAAATGAGGCAAAAAAACATCACTTTTCATTTTTAAGTCCATTCAAAACCTTCCTTAATGAGTAGACTGCGACATTATGAACTATCATAAATGAACGCCCAGCGCATTTAAAATTGTATCGCAAAATTATACAAAGGAAGGAACAAAGGAACTAAAACTAAATATAACTAAATACCTGTATTCGAGAGAGATAAAATAAAATATGAATAAATATAAAAAGCTACATATCAAAGACGTAAACTAAGTACAATCTTAACAAAATCATATGTGATAGATTGAATACGTAATCCCCATTATCCTCACTGTATACACGGTAAATTTAAATATCTGCTAAGTTACGTAAATCCTATATTTTTACATAAACTTTGAAAACCTCCAAGTTCCTTAAAAATCTAACTATTTTTCATCCTTCTCATACTGATTTTGCCAATGTTTTCGGGATATAAGTTACAATTAAAGATATTTACAAACCAGCAATTATTCAGAATGTTTTTCGTAGTCTATTAAAATCCACCTTTCTCTCCGTATTTACTCCATTCACTTAAATAGTTGTTCATTCCATATAAAACTCAAAAAGAAATTGCAAAATGCTTAAGATAAATAAAACATCGGGGTAGCTAAATATTGACTCAACACTTTGAGATCAAATGCATCGTAACACTTGAAATTGGATAGCCGTCTGCTTGTACTTGAAGGCTAGGCGGACAACATCATCACTCCTATGAAGGTGCCCAAAGCAAATTTTCATTCCTACTCTCTCATTTACGGAAATACTTCTCTCGCGGCTAGAATTTCTTGCAACCTGAAATTTCACCATGGCTGTTTATTCAGAAGCAGCAGGAGAATCGTGGTTTAAAGCCAAATGGATGCCCTCCACCACGAAATCATGGGAAAGGAACGACGCTGGGTCTCCGTAAGGAAGCGGCATAAAATGCCACCGGTGAGATGAACAGACGGATAAGAGAAGAAATGGTCGGGTGGACGAGGAATAAGGGTGAAGGGTCAGCGGTAAAGACAAAAGGTGAACAGGGAAGATGTCGGTCGGAATTGGCTTGTAGAAGCGGAGGAAAAAAAAGACTTCAGTGAGATGGGGAAGCTAAGCTACTTGGCAACCCTCTCACTCCTTGCTCCTATTCCACTCGCCTTCTGCAAACAAACTTCATCCTACCTTCCTATCGACGCAAGAAGACATGGTTACACCATATTACGTCTGGAATATTTCCAGTTTATAAGGCATTAATTGGCTTCTCCAGAGTTTAAAAGTGGGCTTTTTAAACTCAAAAAATTAGGCCAAATATTCATTAAGATTGTTTCTATAAGACCTTTTTCATATTCCCAGTTTGCACTTGAATAAACAATTACTTCTACCAAATTGTTGTTTGAAAATATCTTTTAGACGCTTGCAAGGAAATCTATCATCCTTTTATACAAACTGATATGGCTTTATAGAAAATCGCTTAAAATCAAATAAAGTGGATACATTATGTACAGTTTTGATTCGTGATTGCACCGACGACATCCTTAAATATACGATGTCAAGCATGATGAGTATCATAAAATTTATATCCGGCACTATTAATTTTATGCATTAACCTTTTTGTAGCATCGATCGTTACGTGCCGTGCAAACTCGTATCATATTCTTGAAATATAACTATTCTTTTATAATACTTACTATCTCATATGAATTAACCATAAAAAAACTAAATAATATTCACACATACTAATAAGAAATCACAATCGATGGGTCGCATTTGCATATCCTAGCATATGCCATTTCTTCGCAATTTTTATAATACCAATTATGATCAAAGATAAATATGTTTAATTAAATGAATTTCCACTAAGTTGAGCCGGGAACAATTGAATATGATATGGTAAAATTCTCCAGGTACGTGAAAAAAACAATGAACAACAACTAGAAACATAACTGCATCAACTTAAATATAGATATTTAAATATTTTAGTGCACCACAAGCCACCGCTTGGGTGTGTAGCAGGGAGTGAATACATACCAGACTAATTTTGACCCGAGTATGAACCTACAGAGGTCGGGCAATGTTTTTCTGATCCTTTATCGTTCGTGGAAAAAAGCATCTCCAATCTATCTGTTCTACACTTAATTAAGGTATGCTTAGATATCAGTAGAAAAGAGATTAGATGAGACTGGGTGACAGAATGGGCATAGATGAAGTACCATTTGTAGGGATAATAGGAATGATCGCAAACTGAGGGGAATGCAGTGATACTAGAATTTTGTGGAAAGGTAGAGGAGAATAAAATGAGAGGGCGTGGCCGACAGATTGATGTAAAAGTAAAGACAGGTAGTAAGTACGGCGTGGAAGGGGTTTCAGCAGAAATAACGTGATCTAGAATACAAAGATTCACTGATCCGGCCTCCAACTTACTCACTTGTACTCTCCCACAAACTCTGTCAGTAAAATGTATTTTCGGAAAGAAAAAAACAGTTATGTTAATTCCACTAATTTTTCGGAAATGAATTAAAAATTTGAATTGTAAAATGAAATAATAGGGTTCCAATGCATAGTATCATTATTATAAGGTACTTTTTCGAGATTTACCTTCATAAATAGGGTGAATATCGAAAGAAATGCATTTAAATTTTCCAACGGCGCCGCTCGTATTGGTTAAAGTGATATTAGACCAATTAAATTAGTTGAGGGATACGCTAAGCTTTGCCGCAAAATCAAATTTAATGCTTTGGAAGCTGTGAAAGCGGCAAGGCGTAAGTAATTGTAACCTCTGCCGTGTCACGAAATAATGTAATCGACGTTCGAGCAACGTTACGCGATTACACAATTTTGTGCTAAGCTGCAAAAAAGTGTTGAGGAGACTAACAAAATGATTTGTGAGCCTAACGGGGATTCTGTTCCATCCTATTCATAAGTTTTGAGGTGGTTATAGGCCTCTAAGTATAGCCAGGAAGAGGTTCACGACGAACAACGGTCTGGGCGGCCGTCAACCAGCAAATCCGACCACAATTTGACTCGTACAACCTTTTGCATTAAATGCACACGGTTTCAACTAATAGATGCGCAAGGATTTTATATGTGTGCCTTAAACAAACTACCCAATTTATTAGACCTCTTTTCCCCAAATATATAAATTACCCTCCCCTCATCCCTTTTTCTAACCTTTCTCGGAAAGTAATGCCGTTGACGGTGATTGTGACCGCAGTGGAAACCTTTTTAGCAGTCAATCTTTTGCAAAGACTCAAAAGGATATTATAATACTTAAATAACAAAGTAGTGTAAACACTCATGACAGCAACACAATATGTTTTTCTATTTTATGTGATGTGCAACAACTTTTTCATTGGACACCGTACTCCTTCATTTTTCTGTCCAATCCCAAAAGTCCTATACCCTTCCCCCATGTTGTTGCCCCGTGACTAAAGGGATATAAATGGAAGCTCGAAAAAGAACCTAACGATGATACTACGTATTGAAACCCCGGTCGTAAAATTAAAAAGTTAAATAGAATTTCTTTTCGCAATAGATAAGTTTCACGAAGGCAAGTCTTAAACTAAGAACTCTCCGTGGGAATGATGATTAGATAGGAGGAAGGTGGATTTTTTTTCACCAGTACTGGGCTTCTTCTGCCAGTCCTTCGCAAATGCTGTACGTTATTTGTAAGAGTGCTTCAGGCTATTGTTATAATTGAAACTCACGTAATTAGCCTTTATTTTGATAGTAGTGGAGGGAGAGTTGTTCTATACCCTCTGTTTTGGAAATTGTCGACTCCTCACTCATCCACTCACTCCCCCTCTTCGTAACAATTCCCGTTTCGGCCGCGGGAAGGCATAGGCAAACTCAGCCCCTTAGATTTCAGTTTACCATTTGTTTCCTTGCCTTGAGGAGCTCGTCTAAATGTTTATTCAAACCTCCACGGAGAAGCGTCAAGGGACAAGAAGAGAATAGGCTAAGGGAAGATGGTGAAAAGAGTAATAAAGGAGATTAGGAAATTTAAATAAAACATTTTTCCTAAAAAGTTAGTATAGCTAGTAATTTTACTTTTAAAGGATAATTTCTATTAATATGGAACACCTACCAAATCGTCTCAATTCTTAGGAAGTCGAAGTGCACGAGTTTCTCATACGAGACATAAGGCTGGAGAACCGTGTTATACCGGTATAAGAAGTCGTTTTCATGCAACAAAACAGGGTGAAAAAATACCGAAAACGGGCCAGAATAAAGATTTTGTTTTTAACCTTAGCTTGCATAAAATAAAGGTGCCCTTTATTAATTAAAAGTATTCTTTAATGATTACGGAGAAAACATAAAAGCTTTGAAAACCACATATATGTAACGAAAAATGTGACGAAGTTCAGTGTTCGAATACCTATCAACGACATATGCTTATGGATAAATGCAAGGAAATAAATGGCAAAATCAGAAACAAAAATATAACCGAGCAACTAAGAAAACAAATTTATTAGAATATACAGGCATATTGCGATAGTAATGACGACTAATTAAACCAATATTTCTTATTTGTTAAACGCATTACCTGTGTCCAGGAAAATTGATTTATCACATATATTAATAAAGAAGTTTAACAGAGTGATGACAAGAATAGATATTATTGTTTAAAGCTAATCTATATGAAATGAAAGATTTTGAAATAATATTTCCTCACTCTGGAAATAGTGTGATGATTTTGAAAAATAAACAAATTTATTCACTTAATTATAATTTACTATTAGATTTAAGTTGCATATCCCTTGATCCATTCATTTTTGGATGTAAATCAGTGAATTTGATGGCTTTCAAGAAAATCAAAGATATTTTCCTCATTCATGCTAGTATTGAAGAAATTTACTTTAAAAATGTATGAATATTTATTGACAGAAAAGTCGAAACTGTTTAATCTTCCTTTCATTTCCACTGTAACTTATACTTAAAAATATTATTCATACGCAAACTTAACAATTCCTCAAGAAATTTACTGGTTACAATACGTCCTATTATGGAGCCAAAATAAATGATTACACCCGATTTCTTGTTTTAAAAGAATATTTCTAAAAAATTAAAGGTTTTCTATGTTCTTGCACCGAACGCTACTTAATTTGGTCTTAAAATTTCCGAAACATATAGTACTACGATTAAGAATTTACCTTGGAGTCATTATTTTATCAAAATCTTTTGTGATACATAAATAATGCGAGCATGCATGCATTACGTGTTCCAATGCGTTGCTTAATTATAAATCTTAATTTAAACGTGGATCCTTTTCTGGATAGGAATGCATTTTATTCCTTAGCTATAAAAATATAAAATGCATACATCAAGCACTATTCTGTGAGTTCTCTCTTTCCAAGCACTATACGTGCTACCTCAAATATATTAAACCACAATATAGCTAACCAAAGTAGATCATTGTGGCAGTTTTCAATAAAAAAATAGAACAAAATCATGATATTATTTATACGGCCAAGAAATAGTTGGGAATTCACAAGCCGAGTGAGATTTTTGGTTGATCCAAATTAGCTAGTTGGTAAAAGGATTTCAGTAATTTACAATAGTTGCGGTGCGCATTAAAAAATCAGGGTGATAGTCATGACATGAGGATCAATGTAAACAAAACAAGGATAGTGAGGTTTTTGAGCAAGGGGACGGATAAATGAAATGTTAATAAGAGCGCAAATAAAAGCAAAATAATAGCACGCCTATCTTTTAAGTACTTTCAATTAATATGGTCCAAGTGATGGGGACATCAAAAATATTTTGCTAGGTAAAGAATCTCTCACAAGGAGTAAGGCATTAACAACAGCAACATTGACTAACCACGTTAGAAAAAGAATTAAACCTGGAAATGAAGCGTAGTTTTTCATAGAGAGGGAATAATGTCGTCATAGCAAATAAATAGGTGGAGATTGGACGCTTTTAAAATGTGAGGGTGGAGAAGGAAAGTAAAGGACAGATAAAAAAAACGAAAACATTCCACGTACTATATACATTATGGGAGTAAAGAGAGTATTATTGGAAGGTTTAAAAGAGGTACTAAAGTTGGATGAAGGCCATTTAATTCGGAAGTCGAATATGGAAGACTTTGATAAAGGCAAGGATGTAAGGGAAGCAAAGAAGAGGGATCGCATGGATGATATGTTGGATGGAATGAAGAGAAGAAAGAAATATACGAAATTGAAGAAAGGTTTATTATAGTGACAAGTCGGGGTGTGTCTAGGCGGCGCTATAAAGTGTGTGGTGTCTTTTAAAACATACCTTAAAAGGTTGGTTTAGTTAAATTTAACCCCAAATTTTTTATGGATGTCAAGCAATACGATTTCTCACGTGGAGAGATAAGTGTAGTACGTGTTTTTGATGATATATCCATTTAACCTTCCTGAGGATAGTAAACAGTTTGTAGGTTTGCTGCCTACTATTTTCACCTCACGAATATATTGGTACGAACATTTTCCATACTCCTAACCAACCACCCTTGCAAGTCTTTTTTAAATAACCTGCATGTTATCAATTATCGTTTTCCATAATAACAATTACTACCAACAGTCACAGACATTATGACTTCATTGGTTTCATTTTACCCATATCCTTAACCTCATTCAAGGTCTTATCAGCAGGAACATATTTACCTACATCTCGTCAGTATAGATGCCGCTATGCTCACTCAAGTTATCTTATCGTTGATTTATCTTGAGTGTTCTCTAATAGGAGTAGGGAATGAGATCAAAGTCACAAAACCGCCTCCTCACGGGAAAAAGCATGTCACTCCTATGTCTATCGAAAGAAGCACATGAGCGGTAGCGAGGACGGTTAATACGAAACGGACGTATAAACGAAAGCACAATCGGATTGACTCACATTTACCTGAAGATCTGGCAGCCGAGATGTAAGAAAGAGGACGAATGCACGAGCTTAAAAAAAGAAAAAATGTGAAGAGGGGCCTCCGTCTTAAAATGGAGAGCGATAACGTGCGTTTTACGAGGGACTCGGCCCGGAAATTTTCCGGACCACAATCCTAATCCTCTTCCTCTCTCTCCATTTCCTTTCTCTTCCCCTTCCGTTCTTCGCGCCCTTCCTTGAACCCTTACCTTTCTCGCTTATCCCTCTTCCTCCTAACATTTACTGAACGTTATCTCGTCCACCTTTCCTCTTTCTAAAATTGCATTTCACTACAAAAATCTACCCTCAAGCTCTTGCTGTCACAGACGCACGTAAACGTTTCTCGTCGGCTGTCTTATCAAACCTTTCGCATAAAATTGAAAATTTTAAAATCATAGCCAGCTCCATTTACACAACTTTTGGCTTCTTGATCGTATTATTGTCATGGAATCTGATTTTACTCCATCTCTGTTAAAATAACGCGAATTAAATAAAGCCATGACATTTAAGGTGAAATTATTTCTAAAAACTTTAAAAACTGTGTTCCAACTAAAATAACCACTACATTTTCCAGGTTGAGTATACTTGGAATCTTTCACAGCTTCTGGTATTAGCCACTATCCGTCAAATTTCTCAAATTCCCATATATTTCTCTTGAAATATTCTTTTCAGAGCAAAATATTTTTTGAGGCGGAATAATTGAACAAATAAGGCAATTGGTTCTCATTAAATTCTGTTTTCAAAGGTTTAACAAAGAAGTGATCAAGAAAAATTCCTTCCAATGGGAAATATTTCCACGATACAGATCGAAGTCGTTATACATCCAATTATCAATCTACTACTTAAAGCTGGTGATGAATTCTGGGGCCTATATAATAAAATGGACGTGTATACTCCCTTTGGAATATACCAATTAAGGCTCAAATTCTATCACCCTTTATACGTTCCTTTTATTTCATCCCCACTTCCATAAGATTAATTATTCATTTAAATTTATTATGTCCGATGTACCGAAGGAGCCGGCTTGACCAATCAAAGAATGCGCTCGACTGTTACTTCCCCTTCCGCCTCGTTATCAACTCCTTCATCACTTGCCCCTTTGTGCCTTTACATTCCCTCTCGCTATCCTTTCACCCCGCCACTCTCCCTCCCCTCCCTCGGCCCCCCCTCTACGCCGCCTCCTTTTCCCCCTGGATGCCTTCTACTTCAACCCTCATCTCCACTGGGGACGCGCTCCTGAACGGAATGAGCGGACGGGAGGCCTTGGAATGAGACGAGGTGAAAAGGCCCCTTTTAGTGCACACCCCTTCCTATTTCCAGTACCCTCCGACACGGAGCCTATTCCAAACACTCCCCTCTCTTGTCTTCCCCCCCCCTTTCTCTTTATCTCCATGCCTCCCGCTAGGCCACACACTCCAGAAAACATTCTGACAACGGAACAGCACAGCTTTTCCAACAATGGCCCAAGGGAGTTGGTTCCTGTAGGGATGTTTTTTTAAGTTGCCCCGAAACAATGGGAGGAGGAGAGAATTGAAAAAAAGAGTGCCATTTCCGAAAATAAAAGTAAATCATTATGCGTTCAACCGATTCCGAAAACTCTTCAGTTTATTTAGGTCTCTTATTTCCCCCGAATGTGCCCGTTCAAGTTACGATGAAGAAGTACAAAGACTAACTTCGATACCGTGAATACATCTATTGATACAGACGGTTTAAACGGCAAGGAAATGTATAAAATTACTAAATTCTCCTTTTTTGAGAGATAAAAACGTTGAAACAAGTATCCATTCATTTAATTCCTCTCCTGACCAATCATGCTAACATGAAATGAAATTGATCCTATAAAAAGAAAAATAAAAGCCTGAATGGCATTTTAAACGATTCTACCTTTCATTGTTGTGTAAAAGTAATGTTTCAGGAAATATAAGCCTTCTAACAAGAGGCAAATGCCAAATGCATACATTTATAATTCATAATGCATCCAAATATGATATGGTTGATTATATATTTTATTTATTCTCAATGTTAAAACAACTTGATAGCATATAACGGAACCTCTTAATACTGCTTGTCTAGTCTATATCATATCCTTCGGACAAGATATCTCTTTTTGTTTTAATGCATGAAAAAAAGATGATTTCCCATTTTCATTATTTAGTTTCCTACTGTTTTTGCACCCAACGAATGTCAAGGATAGCCGAAACATGTCGCTGACACTATTTGCTAGAATGGGTGAATTTATTTTACAGATATTTTTTAGCACATATTAATTTCAAATTGTGAATTTAATATAGACATGTGCGCAATTTTTCCGTTAAATTCCTCCATTTCACTCTATTAAAGCAGCGATGTTTAACATTTTCCGCCATAAATTGCCAGGAAACCTACTTTAATTATGAACAAAATATGGTGAAAAGAGAAAATAATAGATCTCACGTGGCTAAAAATGTAACGATCAAGTGCTGAGAATAAAAAGTCTTAACTGACATAATTTTACATTTGAAATAATGCCATTTTAATTGGGTTCTTAAAATACAGAAATAAACGGACTATATTCCATGTACACGTAGTCAACTCCAAATTAATACTCGACTTTAGAATGGCATGATTAAATGATCACTTTGATCATCGGCTGATAAGGCTCAATTTACTTCCCATTTCAATTCATACTTTTGGTTAAAATATAAAACTTCCCCAAAAAGAAGACTCTTGTTGATCAATGCCAAATACGAAATATTGATTTAATGTTTTTCTTCGTGGAAAACGTGGATTAACATCGTTCATTGCTTTGATATTTTTCCTCTACAACTATCCAAAAGATAACTAAAGACATACTGTACATTGTATAATTCCACGGAGAGCAATTAATTCACGCGATTTTATGGGTCCTCCTTGATCATGTAAATTCGACATTAAAATAATTCCTTTACCCAAATCCCTTTAATTCTCCGATTTGGGGTTTTGTTTCAAAGATCACAATTTTCAGCTGGTCATTTTAATATACCAGTGGCGATAAAGTACGTTATATCGCGATAAAAAAGTGACTGCACGATTCAAAAGGCAATAAGAAATGAGTGGAGACTTACATGCTGATAGGTGCTTCAAGAAGAATGAATAGATTGACGAAAGCTATAGTAATAGAGGAGAACAAACTTCAACACTCCCATTAATAGTGTTCTCTTTCGTTTTCACAGATTTTGCCATCAATCTGCGCTAAACTACAGCATCAACCACAGGCAAAAGAAATATTATCATCCGAAAAGGTGAGTCAAATTAACCACGCATAAAATGTTGTCAAAAGCAGTAATTAAAATATATATAAATATATATATATATATATATATATATATATATATATATATATTTTTTTTTTTAGTAATCTACCGGTTAAGGTAGGTTTTTGGACTGACACAACTACCAAACAAATATTTTATTACTCCTAACAAAACACAAAATCAATCATCCTACTCTATATCAGGTCCCTCTTCATCTCCGAGTACTTCCTTCCTCCCTTCATCCCGTCCAACAACCCTATCCTGTTCCTTCCCTTTCCTCTTTTGCCCAACATTCTACCCTCTATCACAGTCTTCAACATCCCACTGCCGGTCAACACCCCCCTCATCCATTTTTCCTGCCTCCATAGGATTGCTCCCAACAAACCCATCTCTTCGCCCACCATACCAAGTACTTCCTCATTTGTTTTCTTCTCTGTCCATTTCACCTTCTCCATTCTTCTCCACACCCACATTTCAAAAGCCTCCAATCTACGTCTATCCTCCTGCTTCAATGACCACGTTTCCGCTCCGTACATAGCTACGCTCCATATCAAAGTTTTTACGAGTCTTTTCTTAACATCCTTACTCAAAGTCCCTGTCATCAACTCCCTCCTCCTTGTGAAAGCCTCTTTGCCTAGCGCAATTCTTCTCCTTACGTCCCTACTACTTTGACCGTGTTGGTCCAAAACACTACCGAGATACGTAAACTGTTCTACCTGCTCTAGCTTTTTCCCTCCTATTTTAATGTTAAGCTTGGCCTTTTTCTTTCTAGAAAATCGCATAACCTTTGTTTTATTAATATTGATTCTCATCCCATACCTGTCGCACTGAATTTCCAATTCACTAAGCAATGCTTGCAGCCCCTTGGCTGACTGACAAACTAAAGCTTGGTCATCAGCAAACCTAACTGATTTTACGAATTCCCCGCCCACTTTCATTCCTACCTCGAGTTCTTCCCATGCCTCTTTGATCATTTCTTCTGCGTACAGGTTGAACAGCAACGGTGATAATGGGCAACCCTGCCTTACACCCCTTCCTAACACTGCCCATCCTGACTCCCCGTTTCCCACCCTCACCTGAGCAGTCTGAGACATGTACAGGTTGCGGATTAGCCTCCTTTCCCTCCAATCTATTCCTATTTTCTGCAATATACTCATTAGTTTTTCCCAATTTACTCTATCAAACGCTTTTTCGAAATCTACGAAACAGGCAAATACCTCCTGGTTGTGTTCTATATTCCTCTCGATTAATAATCTCATTACTGCAATGGCATCACGCGTACCTCTCCCCTTCCTAAACCCAAACTGATCATCCCCTAAGTAATCATTTGCCCTACTCTCTATCCTTTTGTTTATGATCCTGAGAACAACCTTAGCTGCGTGGGATATCAAACTAATTGTCCTATAGTCCTCACATGACGTGGCCTTTACCTTTTTCGGAATAGGAACTAAAACTGATCTCACAAAGTCTTCCGGCCAGATTCCCTCCTCATAAATACTACGGATCAGCCCATATAGCCTCTTCCTCCCACATTTTCCCAAGCATTTCAAAAGTTCCACGGGAATGTTATCTACCCCCACGGCCTTATTTAGTTTCATCTCCCTTAATGCCCTTTCTATCTCATTGTCTAGTATGCCTGGACCTAAGCTATCTTCCTCTACGTCATGTTCCTTTTCAATGTCTAACTTTGTTGATCTGAGTTCTTTACTATACAGTTCTTCTACATACTCCTTCCATCTCTCTTGGATCTTTCCTGCGTCAACTATTACCTTACCCGCCTTATCTCTAACTATTAGCATAGCTCTTCCTTTCTTACTTCCCGATAACGATTTAACTTTGCTGTACAGCGCACCGATTTCACCCTTCCTCTGCAGACTTTCCATATCCTCGCACTGCGTCCTCCACTAAGCTTCTTTTGCTTTATTTGTTGCCCGCCTCAATTTATTGTTCAATTCTTTGTACTTCATTTTGCCTAATTCTGTATTTATATTCTTCCATTTTCGCCGCTCATCCATTTTTGTAATCATCTCATCCCTGATCCATGGTTTCCTAGTCCTTTTAGCGTTAACGGTTCCAATAGTGTCTTTTGCGGCTTTAGACAACCCTTTTTTGATCATTTCCCATTTTTCTTCGATAGTTATAAGCCCTTTACCATCCTTCATGATTTTCTCTACCGCCTGTTTGTATTCCTTCCTTTTCAACCCATTTAATGCTTCTACATTCCATTTTCTAACTCGCCGCCCCTGCCTTATCTTTTTGAAACGTACGCTACATTTCATAACAACTAAATTGTGGTCTGAGTCCGCATCCGCTCCCGGAAAGCTGTGGGAATTTATCACACTATTCCTAAACCTGTGTCTAACCAGGATATAATCTAGCTGATATCTTCCTGAGTCACCTGGCATTTTCCATGTATACCTGCGTCTTTTGTGGTGTCTAAACCAAGTGTTGGTGATGACTAACCCCTGTCTCCTGCAGAACTCAACTGCTTTCTCCCCGCGGTCATTCCTCGTGCCTAAACCGTAGTCGCCCACCTCATCACCATCTCTTCCTTCGCCTACCGTCGCATTCCAATCCCCCATCACTATCAAATGTTTCCCTGCAGGAAAACACGCGATCATGTCCTCTAACTGATCGTATACCTTATCGACCTCTTCTTCCTTATGGTTGCTCGGTGGCATGTATACCTGAATAATAACTAAGTTCGTCGGTTCTGCTTTTATCTCCACTAGTAGTATTCTATCCGTTACCTGCTCTATGTTGACTACGCTTCTTCCTACCTCTTCATTTAATACTATGGCGACCCCTCGTTGGCTCTTGTCCCCACCGCTGTATATTATTCTATACTTATCACTCCAGTAATCCCCGCTATCTTTCCATCTCACCTCGCATAGACCTAAAATATCTATATTTCCCCTTTCCATCTCTCGCTTAATATTCTCCAATTTCCCTGTCCTCATCATTGTCCTAACATTCCACGTTCCTATTCTAACTAATTTTGTCTTCTTCTGCTGCGTCTTCTGTCCTGCTGCTGCTGGTTTTCCCTTGCAAGGGTTTCGTGGGATGACGACCGCGGAAGCCTTGCCTCCCCCGCTGCCGGGCACGACACACGGCCGATTGGGCCGAGCCCCGTGGTTGCCAGGACTCGAAATATCTCTATTGTCCATCATATTTTTCTAGGGAATGATAATTGAGGTGGTTTCCCGTTGCCTTCCTCAATAGTGTTTTTAACGTGACACCATCACTTACTGGCCGCCCCACTGGGGTCAGACGCCATTGCAGCCGCCTCACTGAGGAACAGACGCTGCGTGGACTACCTTTCGTCTGGCTCCTAACCTTCGACCTATCTGGCATGGGTGACCCTACCAGGAGCAATTTTTATTACTCCCGCCAGTACAGCTCTAGGGGTCATCGGAACGCACAAGCCCTTCCACCACGTCAAAGTTGTAGTCCGGGGAGGGATATATATAAATATATATAAATATATATATAATATATATATAATATATATATATATATATAGTATATATATATATATAGTATATATATATATCCCTCCCCGGACTACAACCTTGACGTGGTGGAAGGGCTTGTGCGTTCCGATGACCCCTAGAGCTGTACTGGCGGGAGTAATAAAAATTGCTCCTGGTAGGGTCACCCATGCCAGATAGGTCGAAGGTTAGGAGCCAGACGAAAGGTAGTCCACGCAGCGTCTGTTCCTCAGTGAGGCGGCTGCAATGGCGTCTGACCCCAGTGGGGCGGCCAGTAAGTGATGGTGTCACGTTAAAAACACTATTGAGGAAGGCAACGGGAAACCACCTCAATTATCATTCCCAAGAACAATGTGATGGACAATAGAGATATTTGGAGTCCTGGCAACCACGGGGTTCGGCCCAATCGGCCGTGTGTCGTGCCCGGCAGCGGGGGAGGCAAGGCTTCCGCGGTCGTCATCCCACGAAACCCTTGCAAGGGAAAACCAGCAGCAGCAGGACAGAAGACGCAGGAGAAGAAGACCAAATTAGTTAGAATAGGAACGTGGAATGTTAGGACAATGATGAGGACGGGGAAATTGGAGAATGTTAAGCGAGAGATGGAAAGGGGAAATATAGATATTTTAGGTCTATGCGAGGTGAGATGGAAAGATAGCGGGGATTACTGGAGTGATAAGTATAGAATAATATACAGCGGTGGGGACAAGAGCCAACGAGGGGTCGCCATAGTATTAAATGAAGAGGTAGGAAGAAGCGTCGTCAACATAGAGCAGGTAACGGATAGAATACTACTAGTGGAGATAAAAGCAGAACCGACGAACTTAGTTATTATCCAGGTATACATGCCACCGAGCAACCATAAGGAAGAAGAGGTCGATAGGATATACGATCAGTTAGAGGACATGACTGCATGTGTTCCTGCAGGGAAACATTTGATAGTGATGGGGGATTGGAATGCGACGGTAGGCGAAGGAAGAGATGGTGATGAGGTGGGCGACTACGGTTTAGGCACGAGGAATGACCGCGGGGAGAAAGCAGTTGAGTTCTGCAGGAGACAGGGGTTAGTCATCACCAACACTTGGTTCAGACACCACAAAAGACGCAGGTATACATGGAAAATGCCAGGTGACTCGGGAAGATATCAGCTAGATTATATCCTGGTTAGACACAGGTTTAGGAACAGTGTGATAAATTCCCACAGCTTCCCGGGAGCGGATGCGGACTCAGACCACAATTTAGTTGTTATGAAATGTAGCGTACGTTTTAAAAAGATAAGGCAGGGGCGGAGAGTTAGAAAATGGAATGTAGAAGCATTAAATGGGTTGAAAAGAAAGGAATACAAACAGGCGGTAGAGAAAATCATGGAGGACGGTAAAGAGCTAAGTACTATTGAAGAAAAATGGGAATGTATCAAAAAAGGGTTGTCTAAAGCGGCAAAAGACACTATTGGAACCGTTAACGCTAAAAGGACTCGTAAACCATGGATCACGGATGAGATGATTACAAAAATGGATGAGCGGCGAAAATGGAAGAATATAAATACAGAATTAGGCAAAATGAAGTACAAAGAATTGAACAATAAATTGAGGCGGGCAACAAATAAAGCCAAAGAAGCATGGTGGAAGACGCAGTGCGAGAATATGGAAAGTCTGCAGAGGAAGGGGGAAATCGGTGCGCTTTACAGCATAGTTAAATCTTTATCGGGAAGTAAGAAAGGGAGATCAACGATAGCAGTTAGAGATAAGGCCGGTAAGGTAATAGTTGACGCAGGAAAGATCCAAGAGAGATGGAAGGAATATGTAGAAGACCTGTATAGTAAAGAGCTTAGACCAACAAAGTTAGACATTGAAAAGGAACATGACGTAGAGGAAGATAGCTTAGGTCCAGGCATACTAGACAATGAGATAGAAAGGGCATTAAGGGAGATGAAACTAAATAAGGCCGTGGGGGTAGATAACATTCCCGTGGAACTTTTGAAATGCTTGGGAAAATGTGGGAGGAAGAGGCTATATGGGCTGATCCGTAGTATTTATGAGGAGGGAATCTGGCCGGAAGACTTTGTGAGATCAGTTTTAGTTCCTATTCCGAAAAAGGTAAAGGCCACGTCATGTGAGGACTATAGGACAATTAGTTTGATATCCCACGCAGCTAAGGTTGTTCTCAGGATCATAAACAAAAGGATAGAGAGTAGGGCAAATGATTACTTAGGGGATGATCA